>NW_007252299.1:802439-850903 GCF_000164805.1 Carlito syrichta | reverse complement strand
TTTTGTTTTTTTTGTTTTTGTTTTTTTTTTTGAGTTGGAGTCTCACTCTGTCGCCTAGACTGGAGTGCATTGGCCACTCCCAGCCACTGCAGCCTCGACCTGCTGGGCTCCGGCGATCCTTCCGCCTCAGCCTTCCAAGTAGCCAGAATTACAGGCATACACTACCACACCTGGCTGATTTTTTGATTTATCGTAGAGATGAGGTCTCACTGCCCAGGCGGGTCTTGAACCCGCGGGCTCAGGCAATCCACTCACCTCAGCCTCCCAAAGGCGCGGGATTACAGGCTGAGCCACCGAGCCCGGCTCAGAAATAGTATATTTTAAGGACATAATTTGAGTGCCGAGATGCTCATTGTTACTGGGTTACTCTTCATTTCCAAGCTTTTATTGAAGATACAGTGAGGGAAACACATACCACAAAATTAAAGTTAAAAGGATAAAATATATCATGGACTCATACTGATACTTTCCATTCAAATTTTGCACTACGGGGATATTAACTCATGTCCTCTCTATGTTATCTGTCTCTCCTGCTTCCACACTAAGAATCTTGTGTTTTACAGGATATTGTATAATTAGGATATTCCCAAATTATCCATTTATTTGGTCCCACAATATGAATACCGCAATCTCAGAATCACAATATTACCTCCATAAATTAGAAAAGCAGATATTGTTTTGGGGGGTGCTTTCTTGCATAAGGTATCCTTATTATCCCTCTATTTTTCATGGTTGTACTGTGTTGGGACTCAGAAAACAATACCCCAAAATAAAGGTTCAGAGTGAAAGTTTTTTCTCTCACCTTCTCTTGCCCTTCTGTCTCTTGGTTGTACAAACCAGAACCCCTTTTCTCGAAAGTCAACCATAAAACTAAAAATAATTTTATGTAAAAACTGGCCATAAGGAAAGTATCTGACCTATCTTGCTTGACTGTAGGTCCTAAGAACCTCCCATTCCAGAGAGGGTCCAGCCTCACTTCCAGAAGAAGGGACATTGCTCAGAGCTGCCAAGAAGAATCTAGAAAGAAAGGCCTTGCTGGGTTTCCCCACTCAGTCTACTAGCATTCAGTCATACCCTTTTTGTCCAATCATATTTCTACACGGCTGTCCATACTTTGTTGACCCTAAGCATAATGATGGACCATTTTTTCCTGTTTCTTTGGGTCTTCCTTCTGAAGGATCCCAGGGATGCACATAAATACATTTGCATGCCTTTTCTCCTATGAATCTATGTTTTGTGAGTTGATTTTTCAGTGAAACTTCAGAGACCCAACGGGAAAGCTCTCTCCCTCGGCCCCCATAACCATATCTCCATTGTCAGATCTTATAGCCGTTACACATGATAGCTTTGCTTTTCTAACCCCCGGTTGGTCTTGAATCAAGTCACCTCCTGCTAATACTCACTACTAGTCCTTATGTCTATATCTGTCTGGCCGTTCTGATTGTCTGAAACTCACTCCTTGGTAAATCCTTTAGGAAGAATTCATGAGAATCATATTCCCTGAGTTACTACATGTTGTTTACTGGTTATACCTTTCTGTGTATAGGTCACTTACGTTGGGTCTACAATACTCAGCTCATGATTCTTACTTTAAGTGTCTTAAATATTGTTACAGCCATTCCTTCAGGACTAAAGTGTTTCTACCCAGCTGTATAAAAATAATTTCCTTTCCCTTATACATCATGTGTTCTTTTGGCCAGAATACCCTAAGGATTTTTTTCTTTTTCTTTAATAGCTAATCATTTACTAGAATGTGTCTTGAGATTGGCCACTTGAGGCCAGTATTTTCAGAAATTTTGTTCTTTTGATGTGTGATTTCATTATTATTTTAGGAAAGTTTCCTTGAAATACTATTTTTGATGTTGTTCTTTTCTCACTTAATTTTCTTTCCCAGGGACACGATTGTCCATATATTGGGTCTTCTTTACCTATCTTTAAAAATGTGTTGAATCTTCTTTTCTCTCTTTCACTTTTTAACAACTTGGTTCACACACCATAAAATTAACCTTCTTTGAGTGTACCATTTACATTTCCCCCTTTTTTCTTTTAATTTTTGTATCTATTTGCCCTTATATTTTTCTAGTTTATTCTTTGTTATTTAGACAATTTTTTTTCCTCTTTATTTCTAATCTTTGAATTCTGCCCCCTCATTTCTAAGCTTTTCTAATTCTGATTTGTATTGTTTTCCATGTCTGGTATCTTTTTCCTAAGTCCTTTCAGCATGTTTTGAAATAGAATGTTGCAGCATTGATCTTATTTTTGACAGTGTCTCCTCTGGCTTTTGTTATCTGTAGAGATTTTATTCAACTCCTTATCCTCTTTTGTTTCATAGTAAATTTGTATGAAGTATGCCAATGATTCTTTTATGTGCCTCATTTTTAAGTGATATTACATTTTATGAAATTTGAGCAGGCTTATTTAACTTCTAACTCCAAGCTTCTTCTTCTGCTGTTTTGCTTTTTTCCCATGTAGTTTTAAAAAAATGTGACTTGCTATCTGTGACTTCCTGGATTTTTCCTCCTCTTTCTTACCTTTATCTGAACTTTCTTTTTCCTTCCTATTTTCCTTTGTCTGCTTACTTCCAGCAATGTCTTGTCAGTGTGGGATGGTCCTAGAAGCAGCCCAGACCAGTCAGTTTTGGGAGTTTGCAAGAAGTTGACTGCTCCAACCCCCTCACATCTCAAAGGGGATACACTGGTCTTACCTACTGTTGAGGTGGGAAATATTCTTCCAGGTTCTAGATGCTGATTTTAAGTTGGCACTCCTGTGTTTGCCTGCTAGTTATGCAGGGGTTCTCCCTTTGTGGGGTCTACCACGTGACCTGATGTTTCCTTCTGCTTCCTCTTACACAGAAGCTGGTAGCTACACATGTTGGGGATATTGATAGTTGGTCCTTACCCACTTACATCTTGATATTCATGTAGACATGTTATTGTTTGCCATGAAATATTGTCTATTTTCTAATTTTGTTCATTAGTTACTCTGTTTTTCATGTGAGAATTTTGGAACAATCAGAGACCACCATCTTCCCATAATCATAAATAACATATTTTTCATGGATATCTGATACCTCAGAGGATGAGTGTCTTGCTTATGACCACTTATCTGGGATTAAAAGCAAGGCAAGCTTCTCTCTTGACTATTATAGTGTACTTCTGCTACATTTAAGGGATTTAACCCAGAAATTTATGTATACTAATCACAATTCCAGTCTTAACCAATGAGCACTCAAATGTATATAAGATAGAAACCTTGTCCCTGAGTAATTTTATAGTCTACATATAAGACAGATTTTGGACCAGCCAAGTCAGATTAGTACCTGCCAGATTGTAGTGAGAGAAAGCAGAATTTGGGCCTGGGTTATGTGTATGAAGTGCTTTCCTTTCATTAAAGAAAGGACCCTCTTCAACTGACTGTAATGACAATAATGACAGTGACATCTTAACTGCCATGACTATGTGGAATGTTTTCATTCAACAGCAAGGTATGCCTTGAGTCAGTATTCATGTTTCCAGCTATTCATTTTCCATTCTTTCTTAGGATTGATTGGATCATCATATGCCAGTTCAGTGACTGTTACCAAGCTTGTGTTATCAGTGCACTTGAACCACATATCCCTAACTGTTTTATATCCAGATGTTTTTATGGAACTGTCCTGTATTACGAGGAGACATCTCTATCCTGACTTGCCATGTGCCTGTACCAAAGCAGGTTGCCTGTGTGAGCTGAGATGACCATGTGCCTTTCCTTTTTATGAATTTGTCTTCTCTACTCCCTCACCAGGTATTCATCAGTCAGTACATTTATTGAGCACTAATGCTAGGCATTGTTCTGGCTCTGGAAATAGAGCAGTGAACCAGACTCACCAATTTTTTTTCTCAAGGAATTTACATCATAGTGGCCAGAGCAAAAGGCCTCTGAGCTGATTCTGAGCTAAAGCAGATTAGGACCCCATAGCAGCCTCATCATATGACAGAAATTAACAGCATGTCTGGAAGTTATCCTCAGGAAAGGGAAACCTTCAGTTTCACACAGAGAATGCATAAGGGGGAGAAATAGGGTGTGCTGGTTTGGAGACCCTAAATCTCAGGAAATTTCAAGGATGCAAGAGATGATCTGTTGTTTTTCCCCCCTCCAGGCTAAATTATCTGTCATTCTAGGATGTTACATTTGCTATGATATAGAATGATGACATTTAAGGAGAGCAAATAATTAGACAGCATCGTAAGTTAGACTGCTGCTAATGTACTATCTCTAGTGCTCTTGGATAACTTACTTAATAAAAATTATTTAAACCAGAATTCCTTAACAGTAAAATGGAGATAATGATGCCTACCCTAGGTCAGAGTTAGAAAGAAATGTATGTGAAAAACCACTCTATTTTGAATTTATTACTTTTGTTATTGATATGTTGCTGTGATAGCTAACTTTACTTATCAACTTGACTGGGCCATGGGGTGCCCAGATATTTGATCTAATATTTTTTTGGATCTTTCTGTTTATGTGTTTTAGGATGAGGTTAACATTTATATGGATGGATTGTGTATGAAAGTTTGCTCTCTGTAATGTGGGTGGACCTCATCCAATCAGTTGAAGAATGGAATAGGACAAAAAGGCTAACCCTTCCCTGGGTAAGAGAGAGTTCCTCTTGCCTGACTGACTTGGAACTGGGATGTCAACTTTTTTCTTCTTTCAGACGCAAATTAAATCATGAGTTCTTCCTGGGTCTCAGCCTCTGGGTGTTCAGACTGGAATTACACCATTCTCCAGATCAGTGATTCACCCTACAGATCTTGGAACTTATCAGCCTCTGTAATTATGTGAGCCAATTCCTGATTATTGTTTTAAAAATTTATCTATCTATCTATCTATCTATCTATCATCTATCTATCTATCTATCTATCTATCTATCTATCTATCTATCTATCTTCTTCTATCATTCTGTTTCCCTGGAGAATCCTGATTAATACAGTTGCTAAGTGGATTCCTAGAATAAATATTATTTCCATGGACTATAAATGGAAAACAAATTCCAGAATCAGCCTTAAAATGAAACAAGGTAGGTGACTTTCTATAGTGCATGAACAGTGACAAACAGGTTCCTTTGTTATGAAATCTGCCACTTGTTATCTGTCCAGTGTCTGAAAATCCACCATTCACTTGATCATGATTCCAGAGTCCTCTTTTAAAATGGAATGCTTCTGGGAAAGCGAAAGGATGTGCATTCTTATGGGTAACCCCTTAGCTAAGAGTAGCTCTGTGACAGGAAATGTGAATGAGATGTGGCATCCTGAATATTTGGCTTCAAGGATGCAAGCAAGGTGCAGTTGGGTAGCTGACCAGGAGGAAGGTCAGGAAGCTGTCCTGTTCGTCATTTGACCTCCTACCATCTCAGACTTGCCTGCCCTGTACTGGTGCCCTGGGGAATCTCCCCTGGGGGCTGCTTATTGTCTTAGCCTCTCCACTCTGGAGGAGCTGCTCTCTGTTTGCCACCCTCCTGGCACCACTCGCCCTTGGCTTATTGGACTCCTGAGTAGCAAGGGAGCTTCCTCTTGTCTTCCAGATCAGCTTCCAATGCTTGAAGGAGTTTGTGCAAACTACAATTTCCCCAGTGCTTACAAGACAAAAGCAAGTTTTGCATGAGTCATCATTCCCTGCTGGGCACCGTATATCTGTGGAAAGCATGAAAACGAAGCTTGCCTGCCCATCAGGGTCTCAAATAGTTTAACAGCCCCAAGTTGCACCCAAGGTGTGTGGCAGGAAGTTAAAGAGTCAGTCCTGTCAGGAGACAGGGCTAAAAGTATTGCTTTCTACTTGTGACTACCTATATTTAGGAGTGGTGGGGAGAACTTGATTCAGCCTTAAATATTAGGCACATCCATGGGAAGCTGTGGGAAGTGTATGAACGAATTCTAAGGTATGCATGTTAAGGAAAACCTCAAACGTGTATTTTGATGGTTAAGAGTAATAAGATCTACATCACAAATGAGGTCTGTTTCCTGACCGCTGTTCCTCATCATGCTATTTTTTATTATTTATTTAGTTAGTTAGTTTTTTGAGTCAGGGGTTTCACTCTGTTTCCCAGGCTGGAGTGTAGTGGCATGATCACGGCTCATAGCAGCCTCAACCTCCCGGGCTTAGGTGATCCTTCCACCTCAACCCCCTTAGTAGCTGGACCTACAGGGGCATGCTACCATGCTCAGCTAATTTGCTTTACTTTTTGTAGAGACAAAGTCTTGCTGTGTTTCCTAGACAGACCACAAATTCCTAAGCTCAAGTAATCCTTCTGCCTCAGCTTCCCAAAATGCTGGAATGACAGGTGTGAGTCACCGCACCTGGCCTCCTCCTGCTATTTTCTAAGACATTGTTTCCTTCAAACTTATTACATATTGATATGATGTGTAGTTCTGTGCATATGCCTTGCTTGTTTCTTGGTTCATTCGTTTATCTGGGACAAGGTGAGGGCTCTGTTTTTTCTGGTAAAATTACATTTTACGCACACAGGACTTGTCCAAGCTTAATTGTGATGGAATCTCCTGAACTTTGCACTTAGTAGGACTCAGGAAATACTAGTTGAATAGACTCTGGCAGAAGGATTGCTTGAGGACAAGGGCAGACTTGGATTTTAATTTTCAGCTCACCTACTGACTACAGAACCTAGAATAAATTAATTTAATATCCTTAAAACCAAATTTTCTCATTGGAGGAAATTATGAGTAGTGGTATCTATGAGTAGTAGAAAAAGTCACAATGCAGATGATGTGAGACGACGGGTATAAAGTGCTCCATCCAGTGGCTGGAACAGAACAAAGCCCCAATCATTTCTGTCTCTGAAGCCAACCTTATGCCTCTGACATGCAGCAGGTAACGCCAGAGGCAATTCTGTTGATCGCTCAACTGTCTCAGTTGTTCCTGGTGCAGTGGAGACTACAGAGACAAGTAGATTCCCATGAGTAACTTGATAAGGTCTACTCTCCCTTCACAGAGAGAAACACACCCATTTGAAAGTGATTTGTGGCCTAGTGCAGTGGCTCACATCTGTAATCCCAGCATTTTGGGAGGTCAAAGCCAGGAGTTGGAGACCAGTCTGGGCAACATAACAACACCTTGTCTCTGTGAAAAAAAACTGTAAAAACTAGCCAGGCATGGTGGCATGCACCTGTAGTCCCAGCTACCCAGGAGGCTGAAGCAGGAGGATCACTTGAATCCAGGACTTCGAGGCTGTGGTGAGTGCACCACTGCACTGCAGCCTGGGTGACACAGCAAGATCCTATCTCTAAAGGCAAACAAACGAAAACACAAATGATTTGCCCCCAACTTACATCTTATGTTTAAGGATTTCATAAGTCATGAGTATTTGTGTGGCAGAACTTTACTAGCTAACAGAAAAAGACCAAAACTACTTTAAAAAGTTGTCTTTCCTCGTTTTTAAAATAAGTTTAGCCAAAACAACAACGACAGAAGTGCCTTTGATGCCTTTGTTGTTTGGTACTCAATAAATCATGGCACATAATTATGTTGATAAATTCCAGCAGCCTCACCGGCTCCTTTTCCTCTATGCAGGCATGAGATGCCTCTGATAAATCGATCTCAACTCTCTCACTGTGTCCTATCCAGCATGGAATCTGCTCTGTTTCCCCACTGCATTATGTTGGGGCCATATATCACCTGACGCTCTTCAGCCTGCTTCCATATCATGAGAGCAACAGCTGGTTCTGATAATGCATTTGTGTCATACATCACAGAGCTGGGCCCTGGCTACAGCATTATTCAGAAGCTGATGTGATCAGGGAGGGGAAAGCCCAGTGTGCTGATAACTTCAAAATGCAGGCTTTGTTTGGTCCTGTGGGTTTAGTTTTGTTCGGCATGGGAAACTCCAGGGTCCAGATTTTTTTCCCCTTCCCCATCTGTTTTCACATGCTTTGCCAAGTTTGTCCTTCCTGAACCAGTCTGTATGAATTTCCTATATCCAAAAAGTTGTTTTATCTGTGATCGGCTCTAGGGTCGAGGCCCTAATGTCACAGTCTCTGTTCTTGATGATGTTTGAGAAGGTCCTGGAGTAATTTAAGGTCAGTGTCACAATGCTCAGGTTAGAGTCCAGCCTCTGCGATTTGCCGGTTGTGTTGCTTTGGGAAGAGTAGTTTCATGATTCAGTGAGATCATGAATGACAAATAAGTCAATCAAACTAATTAATATTGAGGTCAGGTGTAGTGGCTTACACCTACAATCCCAGCACTTTGGGAGGCTGAGGTGGGAGGCTCTCTTGAGCCCAGGAGTTCAAGACCAGCCTGAGCTGCATTGCAAGACCTCGTCTCTACAAAAAATTTAAAAATTAGCTGGACATGGTAGCACACCTATAGTCCCAGCTTCTTGGGAGGCTGAGGTGGGAAGATCACTTGAGGCCAGGAGTTCGAGGTTGCCGTAAGTTGTGATACCACCTCTGTATTCCAGTTTGGGCAACAGAGTGAGACCCTATCTCAAAAAAAAAATTTATTGTTATCTTCTAGCCCAACATTTACCAAATTAGGTATCCCAGGAGATGGTTAGGAACAAGTAGAATACAAGAAAAAAAAATAATAACAAAAATAGAGTTCTGCGGGCACGAGTGAGGAAAACATTGGAATGAACAACTCACATAGATTCCTTTCCTGCAGTACTCTAATATGCTAAAGTAATTTATGTGTGTCCTAGAGAGGGGTGGAGTGGAGTGAACACTGATTCTTAAACTGTTTGACCTTCAAATCCCTTTTCTTCAAGGGTGGCAGGGTAGAGAGAGAGAGAGAGAGAGAGAGAGAGAGAGAAAGAATGTTCCTTAGAAAAGCATTAGGGAACTCCAGGGTTGTCCAGTTCCCTGATAAAGATCCTTGATGTCTTGGTTAAGGTGACAAGGCAGATTCAATGCAGAATGGGGCTAGAACCTGGACCACGAACATGCAGGCTTTTCGCCTCTTCCTCCCACACCTGTTCTTCTCAAGGTATGACCTGTGGCCCACCTGCACCAGGATACCCTGGGGAGGGGAAGCGTGGGAACACAGATTCCGGTGGTCCACCCCAGACTTAGAACATCAGAATCTCTGGCGACTTTGGGAAAAGGTTGCTACTGCTCCTCACTGCCCATCCATGTGCCCCATGACTCAGGAGAAGTCTGTATCTCAGGAGGACACTGGAGGCATCCCTGGGTCTTCCCAGGTCAGCCCTCTGTCATCAATGGGAGGGAGACACCAAGCCCCAATATCCTTGGTGATGCTTCTCCAGAGAAACCTGTGTGTGGAGGGAAGGGTGGAGTGGGTGGTGGAGATTAGTTTGAAATGCAGAGACACTCCAGGTCCTGCCAAGTCACTCTGGAGAGAGCATGACAGTGCTTTCTTTTCCATGACAACCAGGTGACTGTAAGCTCACCTTTGGCCCTAGAAACAGCCTCCAGCTTTTGGGAACAACTGCAAGATTCATGCTTATTAGGAAATAGGAGATCACCAAAGGAGAAGAGAAACAAACCCAGCTACCCATTCTGAATTGTAAGGAAAGTTAGAAGAGAGCCCCGATTCAAAGATACAGAAGGTCAGGCAAGACCTCCAGCCAAGAGAAACAGATTAGGGACAGGCAACTACCCGACTGTACCCATCTGTATCAGCAGCTGCCGCTGTCAGGTGAGCGCCTTCTCTAGGTGAGGCCTGATTTTCTGGTTCCTTTAAAACAAGATTGAATAGAAGTGCATGGACTTTGCAGGTGTGGACGGTCTTTTGGCTGCTCCTTTATTCCCTACTGCTGTCGATGGTCCATAGTGTTCAGACCTTCCCTCGCAGATTTCAACGCCTGCCCTGTGTACATCCTTTTTCTTTCCCGTGTCTGAGCCATGTGGGTAGTGCGTCCTCCTGGTTTTTTAAAAGTAAACTTTGTATATCTGGGAATCATTCTGTATTGACAGAAGTGTTGCCAAGTGAGTGTAGAGGCTTCCTGTATGGCCTTGGCCGGGCTTTCCCCAGCTGTCAAAGCCTCACACCAGTGAGTGCATTGTCACAACGAAGGAACCAACTCTGGTGTATTCTACTGACCCCACACTTGATTTGGATTTCAGTGGTTGTTCCACTCATGACCCATTTCTATTCCAGAGTCCAAGCCAGGGTACCACACTGAGTTTACTTGTCACCTCTGCCTGGTCTCCTCTGGTGTGTGACAAAGTTTCATTGTTTCCTTTTTGTAAATGACTTGGACGGTTTAATTTTTAATTTTTATTTTTTTGAGACAGGGTCTCATTCTATCACCCAGGTTGGAGAGCAGTGGTGTGATTCACGGTGGCCTCCAGCTCCTGGGCTCAGGTGATTCTCCTGCTTAGCCTCCCGAGTAGCTGGGACTACATACAGGTGCGTGCCACCACGCCCTGCTAATTTAAAAAAATTTTTTAGTAGAGATGAGGCCTTGCTATGTTGCCAGGCTGGTCTTGAACTCTTGGCCTCAAATGATTCTCCACCTCAGCCTCCCAACATCCTGGGATTACAGGAGTGAGCCACTGCACTAGGCCTGATTTTGACAGTTTTGAGGGGTATCAGTCAGGTGTCCCGATCTGGGTTTTTCTGATGTGTTTCTTATGACTTGCCCGGGGTCTGGGGTTTTTGGAAAGAATCCCACCAAAGAGAAGTGCCTGTCTCCTCATTCATCCTGGGGTGCACACCCAGCACCATTTCTCATGTATCTGCCTCGTCCCATGCTGCCGGGGTGCTTGCCAACTTCCCCACTGTGAAGTGACCATGTTTTTCTTTCCATACTCTACTCTTCATTACTAAGTTAGTGAGTTACCAAGAAAGCTACTAAGTCTAGGCTCCTGTCGCCTTCTCTTCCATTTTTGAAGAATCACGGAAGATGGGTTTACGCCAAGTGGAAATGCACTTTAAAAGGAGCAGCTGCTTTCTCTTGGGGCAGAAATGATTGGCGGTGAAATCTGCCAATTAAAACTCCTCCTGTCTGAGGTGGACCGCACCTGTCCCTGCTCAGTTCTTGCATAGCAAATAGCAGTCCATTTCAGGAGTGGAGGATGTTCTCCTAACTTGGCAGGTCCAAGATGCATCATTTGTGGTAGTGACATGAAATGTATCCTTCTGGGAATGAATGACACACTCAGATTTTGATGCAGACCCCTTGACATCCACAGTAGGCAGTCAAAATTTATTTCCTTCTTTTTATTTTGAGAGAGAAAACATTCATTCAGTGTGTAATTCCCAACTGTGGAGAGACTTACTGCTGTCATAGCTAATTAACTGAGCATTTACTATGTAAAGGTAATTATCTATCTCTATCTATCTATCTATCTATCTATCTATCTATCTATCTATCTACAGGGGGGTACCAAAAATGTATACACATTTTAAGAGATGTTATCTATATAATACTTTTTGAAGTTGAATTGAATTATAGTAGCAATGTATGTATGACATCTGCTCAACTGTGCTTCCGCCATTTTCTTTGACTGTTCTGACTGTCAATGGTGATGCTAGCATTCATCTGATCAATGTCATCTTTTGAGTGAATGTCATACTTAAAATGTGTATACATTTTTTGGTATATATATATGTATATGTATGTATATATATATATATACATGTATATGTATGTGTATATATATATATATATGCATGTATATATATCTGTATATCATCATATATATGTATATAGTATATCTCCCCAACTTAAGTGCCCTGTGTACTTCTTTTCGTTAGAGTCCACCATGAAGAAATTAAGGTGCCCTGAGGTTACATCCTGCATGGTCACCACACACAAATAATAAAAATAAAAATAAAAAAGTGATGGAGTTGGGATTGGAAACCCGCCCAGTCTGACACCACAGCCCAGACTCTGAGCTCTGGAGACGCCTGTGCTGGGGAGCTTGATCAGACAGGCCTCTGAAGTGTGTCCCAGTCTGCCCCCCGCATGTGCCTCTCCCTAGGGCCTTTCTGCTCTCTCTGCCAATAGTCAGGCATCTCTGGAAGGCGGGAAACTGTGATCTCAGCCATCATGACCACTTCTGTTTATTAAGTTTGGAGCAGAAAGGTCAAGTGTTAGAACACCAGAACATGTCCCACCACTGTTGTCATCCCTGGCTGAATGACAACCATCTCCACTTCCGCGGCTTCCCTCCAGCAGGATCTTGTGGCTGGGCCACAGCTCACAGACAGGGCAGAGACTGTGGAATAAGGCAAATAGTCATGGCCTCCATGCAGGTGGGATGGGTCCTAGGGAAATTGGGGGAGAGGCAGACAGCACCAACAGGGTGGGGGGCTGTGGGGTGTCTCAAGATCCTTGGGAGGTAAAGCCCTGACTGGTCCCAGAGGCAGGCAGTGGACCTGAGAGCTGTGCACACTTTTTATCAGCTTCCCATGGGCCCATGAGCAGCGATCCTCTGCATCTCCAGAACTTAAGGAGGGAGAACTGAACTCCATCAGTGATTCCCAAAGTGTGAGGGGTCTGCAAGATGACTTCAGACAGTTTATGTGGGCTGGGCATGGTGGCTCATGCCGGTAATCCCAGTGCTTTGAAAGGCTGAGGTGGAAAGATCGCTTGAGGCCAAAAGCTAGAGACCAACTTGGGCAACATAGCAAGACCCTATGTTTACCAAATAACAACAACAACAAGAATGTTGTGATCATTTTTGAGAAGACTGACCAGGTGTTAAATAATATTATATAGTACTGTGAGAAAGTCTCATTCCCTCTCAGATCTTCTGATGTCCAGAAGGAGGGAGTGCAGTTCAGTGTGCGTGAGAGAGAGAGAGAGAGAGAGAGAGAGAGAGAGAGAGAGAGAGAGAGAGAGAGAGAGAGATTAATGTCTCTTAAATCCTTCTAATATCCCCTTTTAGCACCAGAGGGGGCAGACCTCAGGCTCAGAGCTTTGGCAGGTGACAGCATCTCCCTGCAATTTACCGTGGCTTTGTTTTCCCCGGGTCTGCTTTTTATAACTACCTTCTGTGTTCCAGTAGTAGGGTTTCCATTTCCAGAGGTGATGTCAGGTTTCAGAAGTCAGGGCACAATCTACAAACCAGCAGCATTGGTGGGGGCTCATTGGGAATGCAAATCTGACCCCACCCCAGGCCTCATGTGCAAACACCCAGTGGTTTCTATGCCTTTGATGTCAGTCTGGAAAATACTGATCGTTTCTCTTTTTAGAATCAATATTTCAGTACAATAAATGGGCCACTGCTGAGGAACATATGGCTCAATGATAGGCCCGGTGCTGCACTTCGGCAACTACAGGGTGAAGTGTGGACAGGAGGGACAGGGAGGGGTGGACTGGGCTGGCTCTGTAGGGTATCCACCTAGAGAGATGGCATCTACATGGGTTTGGAGCCCCATCCCCTGGGGACTCTGCTTCTATGGGTCTGGAGTGGTGCCCTGCAATCTGTACTTGGAAAGAAATCTGCCCAGGTCATCTAATGTCTACTACTGGATTCAGTCATTTCTTCCCTCCTGAGGTCATGTGATGTTCTAAAATAGGGGTTCTCAACTGGAGGACCCTGGAGGGACAGAGAACAGTGTGCAAGAGGAATTTTTGGTCATAACAATTGCGTTTAGTGGGTAGAGGCAGGGGAAGCTGTAAACATCCTGCAATGCCCAGACCCCTCCCCGCCCCAACAAAGAGTCATCCAGCCCCAAATGTCAATAGGATGCAAAACCCTAATCTGAAGGGTTTTTGTGTGTGTGTGTGATCCAAGGAGTCTTGGTGGAGACTCAGGAGGCTGTCAAAATACCAGGTCACATCACACCTCTGCTCCAAACCCATCAGTTTCCGTCTTATAAAGAATAAAAGCCAGGGCCCTCTGGCTTCCTCAGCATCCAGCCCCATTGCCCCTGGGACTCCATCTCACCCCATGCCCTCCACCCCATCTCTCAGAGCCGGCCACATGGGCCTCAAAGTTGGTTTTCGAACAGCCCGAGTATGTTCCTGCCTCAGGGTCTTTTCATGTGATGCTTTTAAAAGCCCTGAGCCTCTCAACCGAATGACTCTATCCATTTTCTTCAAATGAGCTTCTGCTCAAATCTCAACTTACTGCTGAGGCCTTTCCTGGCCACCTTGTCTAATAAGTAGCCCCCTTCATCTCTCTCTCCTTACTCTGTTATGTTCTTCCCCATAGAAGTTACTGAAAACAGATGTTTATTTCCTGTTTCCTCTACTAGAATAAAAGTACCAGCACATAGGGACTCGTGATCAGTGTTCTACCCAAGTTATAACTGTGTCTGGCAAGTGAATACTTTTAATGAACATTAAGTGAATGGATGTATAGATGAATACTTGAATACCTAGATTATAGCCCCAGATGGGCCAATGCCCGGTCACCTCTCCCTCTTTGCCTCAGTTTCTTCCTCTGTTGGGTGAGAGGGTTGCATAGACTGCCTCTACCATCCTCTTGGCTCTGATGTCTGCGGCTGTGACTCAAAGCCAGAGCAACTTCAATCTTGCCGGTCCCTGTCTCCAATTAACTGCCTACACTCTCTCAGCTCCAGTCCCCACCCCACCCCCGTTACCCCGGGTGCCTTCTGTCAGAGCCGAGAGGCCCCAGGGAATGAGAGATGTCAGAACTCCTCAAAAAGTGGCAGATCCATTGTGTGCGCCACTGAATTGGGTAATTAGGGAGGGTGGCACTTCAGTCGCTTTAAAAGCTTAGTGGGTGGGGAGAAAAAATATTCTCTGACAGCTCCTGTGCATCGACCTAGCTGAGAGCTTCTCCAGTGAAAGTCTAGTTTCCTCACTGAATAGCATGGTATCGGTCTCCAAGGAGTGTGTGAAGGAAGGGAGATAGTCTGGCACCCTGGCCTAGGCTCAGGAACCCACTGAGTGAAGAGAAGAGGACAGAGGGGTAGAAGTGGGACAAACCTCACAACCAGCAGGGGGAGATTAGATTAGGAACACCAGCTTCATAAACTCACATGTTCTGGAAACACCTTCTTTGTTCTTTTTTTTTTTGAGTTGGAGTCTCACCCTGTCGCCCAGACTGGAGTGCAGTGGCCGCTCCCAGCCACCGCAGCCTTGACCCGCTGGGCTCCGGCGATCCTTCTGCCTCAGCCTTCCGAGGAGCCGCACTACCACGCCCGGCTGATTTTTTGATTTATTGTAGACATGAGGTCTCGCCAAGTTGCCCAGGCGGGTCTTGAACCCGCGGGCTCAGGCAATCCACTCACCTCAGCCTCCCAAAGGCGCGGGATTACAGGCTGAGCTATCAAGCCCGGCTTTCTTTGTTCTTTATAACCAACAGCATTTCTTTTTTTGAGTCAGGGTCTCACTCTGTCACCCAGGCTGGAGTGCATTGGCATGATCATGGTTCACCACAGCCTCGATCTCCTGGGCCCAGGCAATCCTCCCACCTCAGCCTCCTGAATAGCTGTGACTAGAGGTGTGTGCCACCACACCCTGCTAATTTTTTGACTTTTCTATAGAGATAAGCTTTCGCTATGTTGCCCAGGTTGGTCTTAAACTCTGGGCTCAGGAAATTGTCCCACCTCGGCCTCCCAAAGTGCTGAGATTGCAGGCATGAGTTACCACATCCAGCCAACATAATTTCAGACCTCTCATTCTCATTCTGTCAGAAGGAAGGAAACTTAACCTCCATCCTACCTGGGGACTCCCCCACACCCAAGGGGGTACCAAGTTCAGAAAGATTTTGGATTCAATTGTTTCTTCTACCCTTGGAGTCATGCATGTTCTGAACAGTGGTTTCCAACAGGGCCAGGCTTTGGGGGTATCAAGACTGGTGGCTCCAGGATCAATCATCAGGCTTCCCCGCCTCTCCTTGTCCTCCTGCAAGCTTCTCACCAAGCCAGGGCTCACCTCTTTCTCATGGGGAGGAGAGTGGAAACACCCATTGCTCTCCAGCTGCCTTAGTCCTTTGTGCCTTTCCCTGTACTGGGACTTGTGCTTTATTTATTTATTTATTTACTTATTTATTTATTTTTGAGTCAGAGTCTCACTCTGTCGCCCAGACTGGAGTGCAGTGGCTGCTCCCGGCCACCGCAGCCTCGACCTGCCGGGTTCTGACGATCCTTCCGCCTCAGCCTTCCGAGAATTACAGGCGCGTGCTACCACACCAGGCTGATTTTTGATTTATTGTAGAGATGAGGTCTCGCCAAGTTGCCCAGGCGGGTCACGAACCCGCGGGCTCAGGCAATCCACTCACCACGGCCTCCCAAAGCGCGGGATTACAGGCTGAGCCACCGAGGACTTGTGCTTTAAAAACAGATAGATTAGGCCATCTTTGCAGTAGCTGACTTTTCTTCAGCAGTGAGTTACTTGAATAGAGGAAATGAAGAGAGAAAAGTACAGGGGAGAAGAGGAATGTATCAATTAATTTTTCAAATGGCCATCCAGCCAGAGTGATACTAGTGAGCTGTTGTGTACTGAGTTGTCTCTATGTAGCAGGCCCTGTGCAGAGGGTTCATTGGCATGAATTACTTACCCAAGCCTTGGAACAATCTGTGGAGATGATAATAACAACACATGCTTGTACCGTCTTAATACAAGTCAGCACACGGCTAAGTGCTTTACTTTTACAGTCACGTGCCACTTTACTACAGGGACACATTCTGAGAAATGCATCCTTTTGTCATTGTGTGAACATCACAGAGTACACTCACGTAAACCTAGATGGTACAGCGTGGTACACACCTAGCCTGTCCGGTCTAACCCAGGGTATGTCCAACTGTGAGCTGCATGCAGGCCGTGACAGCTAGTAATGCGGCCCCACAAAATCTTTGAACAATGCATGTTTTTTAGCATTTATTTTCTTCACGACTCCATGTGTAGTTCCACTTTTGAAGTTCACAATCCCACCTTATTCATGACACTGCTTTTTGGTGGCACATACATTTGTGAGCAATTGTTTTTATTCCATATTCCCATCTTCAGGACGCACATGAAGAGCAAAATTCAAACAAACATTTCTGATGAGCACCTTAAGAACTCACTAAGAATTGTGACCACTTCCATTGAGCCAGACAGAGGTAGATGAGTTTTACCAAAAACAGAAAAAGGTCAAATTTCCCAGAAGTTTTATATTGCTCTCATTTTTCTAAACTTTATAATAAAAATATAAAGAGGAAATCTTATTATGTATAGACACTAGCTATATTATATAATTTATGTGCAGCTCAAGACAACTCCCCTTTACTCAGCATGGCTCACGGTAGTCAAAAGGTTGGATGCCCCCGGTCTAGCCTATAGCTTCTGGGCTACACGCCTACACATTACATTACTGTCCAGAATACTACAGGCAGCTATACTACAGTGGCGAGTATTTGTATATCTAAGCATACCTCAACATAGAAAAGGTACAGTAAATGCTACATCTGTGTAGGGCAGTTCCATGATAATTTTATGGGACCACTCTCCTACATGTGGCCCATTCCTGACCAAAGCATCACCATGGGACACAGGATTGCATTCATTCAGTTAATGCTCTCCACATCCCCATATAGTAATTGTTGTCATCGTTCCCATCTTACAGATGAGGAAGTGAGGCATAGAGGGGTCAAATGACACACCCCAGGCCACACAGGATGGTGAGCAACAGAGGGAACACAGCCTCAGGTCACTGTCTCCAAAGTGAGAGAGAGTATGGGACTGCCCCAGCTCCTCCTCACATCCACCCTGGGTGAAGAGGAGCGTCTCCTGTCTCCCCTGGGATGTTCCAGTAGTACTGGCCTCCCTCTGTCCTGCCAGCTCGGAGGTTGTTTGTGACTTCTAGGCAGTTGCATACACCCAGCACCTGGGAGCAGTCTGCCCCCAAGGTAAGAATTCCATGCCTGGTCAGCTTCCTGCAGCGGTGCTAGGGAGGAAAAGAAATGCCTGGTGCCTCTGGGGATGCCCAGAAGGCCAGATGCTCCCCTACCCGAGCTAAGAAAACTCAGCAAAAGCCCTTCTGTCTGGGAAGAATGAGGTCATGAGCTGGGTTCGGTGGCTCAGCCTGTAATCCCGCGCCTTTGGGAGAGGCTGAGGTGAGTGGATTGCCTGAGCCCGCGAGTTCGAGACCCGCCTGGGCAACTTGGAGAGATCTCATCTCTACAATAAATCAAAAATTAGCCGGGTGTAGTAGTGCGCGCCTGTAGTTCCAGTTGCTTGGAAGGCTGAGGTGGAAGGATCGCCGGAGCCCAGCAGGTCGAGGCTGCGGTGGCCGCTCCAGTCTGGTGCACTCCAGTCTGGGCGACAGAGTGAGACTCCAACTCAAAAAAAAAAAGAAAAAGAATGAGGTCATGGCAAACCCATGCTACTACCAGGGAGTATCCACCAGTGGACAACCCAGAGAGACATTTCCTTTATACAAATAATAGCATTTTAATTTTGATATTAGAAGTTCATCTTTATTTTTAATTGAGATTGAAATTTTTATTGAGATAACTGTATATTCACATGGAGTTTTAATTGGAGGGGAGAGAGAGAGAGAGAGAGAGAAAGAGAGATGATAGATAGATAATAGAGATTATGTGTACTTTACCCAGTTTTCCCCCAATATTAACTATCCCGAGCACAATATTTTAAGAACCTGAATATTTCCATCAGTCCCAGGATTCCTTTCAAAACCACATCTGCCTCTCTCTCACCCCGCCTCCCATTCCTAACTTCTGACACACCAATCTGTTGCCCATTTATAAACCGTCATTTCAAAATATGTTACGTCAATGGAATTGTATGGGAGGCAACCTTTCAGGACTGGTTTTTTTGCCCGCTCATCATAGTTCCCTGGAGAGTCCCCTGAGTTGTGTGTATCAGTAACACAAAATAAGCCTTTTCACTGCTGAATAGTATCCCATGGTATGGCTACACCCACCGTTTGTCCCACCATTCACTTGTTGAAAGACATCTACACTGTCGGAGGGTGAGATGAATAAAGTGGCCACGAACATCTGTGTGTGGGTTTTGGGGGGTACTCGAAGTTTTCGTTTCTTTGGTCTGAATGTCCAGGAGTAGAAGGGCTGGGTCCTATGGTAACTGGGTGTTTTGTTTATAAGGCACTGATCAACTGTCTTATAGAATGGTTGTACCATTTCATGTTCCCACTAGCAATGTATGAGTAATCCTATTTCTACACATCCTCACAATAACTTGGTATTATCATTACTCTCATTAATTATTATTATTATTATTTGACGTGTTTATAGGTTGTAGTGACAGTCTCATTATGGTTTTACCGTGCATTTTCCTGAGGGCATGTGATGTTGGACACCTTCTCGTGGTCTTGTTGCCATTTGCATATTCCCTTTGGTGAAAAGTCTGCTCAGATCTTTTGCCCATTGTCTAATTGAATGACTTTTTGTTTCCTGTTGAGTTGGAAAGTTCTTTATAGACCCTAGATATTATTCCTGTGTTGAGATGTAGCCTCATGCTCTGTCCAGGGTCTTTTGCGAAACCAAAGTTTTTAATTTTGGTAAGGTCCCATGCATTAATTTTTCTTTGGTGGATCATGTTTTTGTTGTTCAGTTTACAAGCTCTTTGCCTAGCTCTAGATTCCAGTGATTTTCTTCTATATTTTTCAGGACATTTTATAGTTTTACACTTTACACTTAAGTTTGTGATCCCAAGTTATATTTGTAAAAGATATAAGCCAGGCACAACGGTACACCCCTGTGGGCCCAGCTACTTGGAAGGCTGAGGCAAGAGGATCATTTGAGGCCAGGAGTTCAAGGCTGCAGTGAACTACAATCACACCATGGCATTTCACTGCATTCCAGCCCTTGCAACAGAGCAAGACCTTGTCTCTGTGAGAGGGGGGGAAAAAAAGAGTGCTGTTTAGTTTGAAGTTCACATTTTTTTGGCTTGTGGATGTCCAATTGCTCCAGCATCATTTGTTGAAAATTATAGCTGATTTTTTGAACCCTTACTATGTGCCTGACACTGAGATGTTTAAGTAACATTTATGTAATCTCCACAATCACTCTAGACACTGAACATCAGAGAGGTTGCTTGATTCTTCTAAGGCTGCAAAGTCAGAGGTAAGTTGCAAATCTCTACCTGGTTCCAGCACACAGCCCTGCACTGCCTCTAGTTTGGTCTCTGCATCTGTGCTCTCCAGATCATCACAGGAAACTCAGACTCACTTCAAATAACTGCCCATCTTGGGACCTCTCTTTGGGCTGTAGCTAAATCAAATTTTCAGGAGGTACAAGTGTAATATAATATGAAATATCTGTTCATCATTTAACTCAGGGAAGTCTTTCCCCCCTCACTAATATCCATGATAAAGCATATGCAAATGTCTGTAATTGAACATAATTAAAATAATGAGAGTTAAAAGAATGTGATATTCAAAATAAATGCAATAAGGAGTTGGACACAGCCATTATCCTAATTCAAAGTGATTACTTTATGATTACATTATCAGAGCCTCTAATATTTCTGTCTTTAATGTAATTTTATTTACTTTGGGGAGACAGATGCTCTCTGATTGGGGTAGATTCCTGTCCTAGGTCTGGTCACCAGTCCTTCCATACAACTTTCTGGAGAAGGATGGTGACATTTTGACCGGGCCACCTGCCTTTGCCCCCTCCCTGCCACCCTGCCCGAATATAAGCCCACACTGGGGTGCCTGAGGGAGTGCAGTGACATCAGAAAGGCTGGTGTCCTGTGAGCACGCCTGAAACCTGCCCCAGTGTATGCCTGAGAAGTCAAAGGCCAGGATTTGCATCCCAAGGTGTGCCTGTCAGGGTGCCAGCCTTGTGGATTTGTGATCTGAGTGATTCACAGAGATGTCCTTTCCTTGCCCTTTCTTGAGCTCTTTTTAAAAAAAATATAAAACTCGGCTTAGATGCACAGTCACAATTTACAGAGACTCAGAGAGTGTGGACAGCAGCTCTTTGGTGGGTAAGAGAAGATCGTCTTGTACAGAGCACATTACTCTGGCTCTGGGTGGGTGTGACCCAGATTCCACCTCTGCCTTACCTCTGCTGTCTGAGCTTCAATGAGTTACTTACCCTCTCTGCATTTCAGTTTGCTTTTCTTTCAATGAGAAGATACAGACTTAACTTACAGATGATTTCCCTATAAAATGGGAGAATATGTAGTAAGAACTTAGCATTAAAAGATGCTTAATGGGGCTGGGCACAGTGGCTCACACCTGTAATCCCAGCACTTTGGGAGGCCGGGGCAGGAGGATTGCTTGAGTCCAGGAGTTTGAGACCAGCCTAGGCAACATGGTGAGACCTCATTTCTACAAAAATAATAATAATAAAAATAAGTCATGTGTGGTAGTGTGTGCCTGTAGTCCCAGCCACTCAGGAGGCTAAGGTGGAAGGATCACCTGAGCCCAGGAGGTCGAGGCTGCAGTGAACCATGATCCTGCCACTGCACTCCAGCCTGGATGACAAAAAGGAGACCCCAACTTAAAAAAAAATGCTTAACAGATGTTGCATGTCACAGAAAATGAGGCAGTGATTAGTGCTCTGTTAGCTGTTACAATAGACGGGATTGGGAATGAGAGCCTGAGACTGCGGGCTTTGGGTTCAACAAAGGCCCACTGACTTTGGGTGGGTGTTGGTGGCATGGGGGTGTGGGTGAAGACTGCCCTTCTCTCCTCCGGTTCATAGAGGGCAGAGGCATCTAGTGTTGAGCTTACACGTCTCTGGGGGTGCAGAAAATGGTCTCACTCCCTTGTCTTGTTCCTGGGTTCTGGCTTACCCTGTTCATGAGACTGATCCTGTGCTAAGTCATCCAGGTATCCAGGTAGAGGTCGACACCCATAGAACTCTTTAGGAGAAGTGAGGGTTCAGTCAACCAACTCCTCCCCCCACAAGACGCCCCTGCTATAGAACAGATGGTCTACCTAGGATGGTCCAGGGGTCAGATCTAGAGGGCCCAGGGGCATTTTGTGTCTTTCTTGGAGAATCTTCCCAAACCAGTTTGGATGAAGGTTTCCACTGGCCACTATTGAAGGAATCCTTTGGTCTTGGAACATGACCTATAACAACATTAACGACCCCGAGCTGGGCATTGGACAAAGCCTCTCCACATGTGCACTGTGACCAAACTCACTCACCCTTGAGCATCTCCAGCCTCTATGCCCAATAACCGGATTCTGCTTGATCTAGTCCATTTCTTCCTTTCCCCTACCCTCCTCAGAGATTTCTTCAGCAGTTCAAGTGGTTCTGTAGATGCAGAAACAGGAAGAGAAGGAGAGGACAAGGCCATGGGTAGAGCTTTCTCTGAGAAGGGCATGGAAACAGTTTCTGTGTGTAAGAGAAGTGGGTGGGAGGGAGGCTTTAAAGAGGAATGTAGGCTGGGCTTGGTGGCTCAGCCTGTAATCCCAGCACTTTGGGAGGCCAAGGTGAGTAGATTGCCTGAGCCAGCGGGTTCGAGACCAGCCCAGGCAACTTGGCGAGACCCCGTCTCTACAATAAAATAAAAAATTAGCCAGGCATGGTTGCGTGCACCTGTAGTTCCGGTTACTTGGAAGGCTGAGCTGGAAGGATTGCCAGAGCCGAGCAGGTTGATGCTGGGGTGGCTGTGAGCATGCCATTGCACTCTAGCCTGGGCGATGGAGTGAGACTCCAACTCAAAAAACTAGGAGGGACTGTATCTGGTTATGCCACTCATCAAGGTCCTCATGAGACAAAGAGTAGGCAGAGTTTGTTTTGAAAGCATTCTTTGTGTTCTTGGCTCCCCCTGCCCCATTCTGGAGGTTGAACCATTTGGGAGGTGATACATTGTATTCTCTTGATGCTCAAGGCCACTCTATTAGGTTGTTGTTAATGTTCCCCACTAGCTGAGGAGCACCAGAGCTCTAGTCCAAGACTGCACTGACAGGCAGTGGAGGCCTGTGATTTTAATTTAGGGCTCCCAGGCCAGGCATGGTGGCTTGGCCTGTAATCCCAGCACTTTGGGAGTAGGTCGAGGTGAGAGGATTGCCTGAGCCCAGGGTTTCGAGACCAGCCTGAGCAACTAGATGAATCACAAAAGCTAGCCGGGTGTGGTGGCGTGTGTCTGTAGTTACAGCCACTTGGAAGACTGGGGTGGAAGTATCGCTTGAGCCCAGCAGGTCGAGGCTGCGGTGGCCATGAGCGTACCACTGCACTCCAGTCTGGGCAACAAGAGTGAGACTCCAACTCAAAAAAAAAAAACCAAAAAACTTAGGGTTCCCTGGTCTGATTGTACCTCGTCTCTTGGCTGCTGGAGAACGGGAGCTGACGGAGAGCAGAGAGGGGTGGAGTGCTCCGGGTAGTGAGCACGCAGGAAAAATTAAAGCATAACCATCACTGCTGCTCTGTGCTGGGAAATGGCAATTAGCCTCTAGTTTGTTTGGATTAATATCTCTGGAGACCTTTAGTGGAGTATTATTTATTGATAAGAAACAGGCAGAATGGCCGGGTAGGAGTTGGGAGTTCAGCACTCAGTGGTCTTGGTGGAGCAAACACACCAGGAGAAACTCTCTCCTTATCCAGAAGATGTTGCTGTTTGGTTTGGGAAATTATTATGTGGGTTGTCTCTCTCTCTTTTTTTTTGGAAGTTCTGTAACTTCTGTGGGAACATTTGCTCTGTGAGATGAGCCCAACTTGAAGCTAAACGGGCCTGGGCAAATCTGAGCCCTGCCTATGATCAACAGTGTTGCTTTGGGGTAGCTAAGGCTCCTCACTGCCTCAAGTTTCCTCAACTGTGCACATGCCTGGAAAACTGAATGCCATGCACTTGGCATTCTAGCCCCTGGGGTATGGAAGGTATTTTTTTTTTTTTTTAATGAGGTCTTGCCAAGTTGCTTGGGTGGCTCTCAAACGTGCGGGCTCAGACAGTCCACTCACCTCAGCCTCCCAAAGGCGCGGGATTACAGGCTGAGCCACCGAGCCCAGCTGAAGGTATTTTTTTAAAGGCAATGTTGTTACCATCAAATTTAAAAAATTTGAACGCTTGTTAACACAGATTTCCAAGCACACAGATGCTACAGAGAATCAGGGAGTGAGAAAAAATACTGAGGTAAAAAAAATGGAAGATGTGTTAAACACAAAGTAGATATTCTGTACACTATGCTGTGGGTTGAACTTAAAGACAAGGAGAGATGAAATATAAAAATCCTCCACCAAATTGTGGTCTTTGTGAATTAGACTGAATTTACCTTGACACAATATATCAAAAATCCTTAAAGGAAAAAAAAGCAAGAAGAGAAATGAGGAAAATAACTTCCTTCTTCAAAGAACAAATAGTTTTCAAGTTTTTTAGAAGATTTTGCTCTGCTTGTGTAAAAAGAATGCAGCTGCAGCACAGATTGCAATGGTTGGGGGAAAAAAGGTTAACATTGCTTCGGCAACTCTCTTCAACAAAAGCTACTTCTGTAATTGACTCAAATTTTATCTATTCATTAAAGTGAGACCACTAATGGGTAACCCTTTCTTTGCTGTCACTAAGCAGCATGTATGATGAAAACGTGGAAGTCTGAATTCTTTTGAAAAGGAGCCCCTCATTTAGGTCTCACTTGGTGAGAGTCACTGAGCATCCGTGTGTGTGTGTACGTGTGTGTGTGTGTGTGTGTGTGTGTGTAGGTGTTCATGGTTGTTTCTCTAGGAATCCAGTGAGACACTAAGGTTCTCTGACAGAGGACACTATTAAGATTCGTAAGACAGTGGCAGACGTCCTCTGACCTGAGTTGGTGGGAGGACATAGCCACTGGGGGCTGGGGCATCCTGGGCTGGAGCCTGTCGCTCCCCTTTCCTCACCCCCAGGCCCTCTCAGACCCACAAGGACCATCCTGTCTAAAACTGAAACGAATCCAGAACATGCCATGCCCGCAAGGTTGAACTGGTGACCTCCTGTCTTCTGTCTACTTACACATGATAAATACGTAGCAGTAGGTGGACAGAGGGACCTCAGAGTAACCGTTATTCACTGGGCGCTGAGCCATATAAGCCTATCAATTTCTCTTTCTTTTTGTAGCATGAATGTGAAAACCACAAGAGAGAAAGTGCCTGCCTGCCTATTTGAAAATGCTGTGTGTGTATGAAAGAGAGAGAGAGAGAGAGAGAGAGAGAGAGAGAGAGAGAGAGAGAGAGAGAGAGACACATAGAGGCAGAGAGGGAGAGAGATAGACTGACAGAGACAGATACAAGAGAGAGACAGAGAGAGACCGACAGAAAGAAAGAGAGAGACAGAGACTCTCAAGGCTGTTTTTGTTTTCTGTTTTTTTCATGAAGCTCTCAGTAAACTTATCTGGTAAAGGAGGCAGAAGAGACAGCCATGTCTGTAGAATTCTCCTTCTTACCCAGCAAGCATGAGTCTGTGTTCATTGAAATGTTGGCTATTATTCTATTTGACTTCTCTGATGTTCTCAGGTTGATACGTTTAAGATTAATGAGGCATTAGTTCTCAATCAAGGAGCCATAATCAAGAATACCCATTTAGCTGCAGCGAGTTGTGTCGCTGCATTAATTAATATCATTTGACCTTTGTATTTTGGGTGGGATGATGTATCGCTGCATTTTCCTGAGCGGTGCCATAAAATTGATAGCTTGAATATTGCAGCTCATATGGCCGAGTGGTTCGTTTAAGTTAAATGCTGTGCTTATAATTAATATGGGATAGGTAAGTCTGGGCAGATGATGTATATTAATTCTTATTTAGTGAAACAAGCCCTGCCGGGTGAGAGATTCAGAGCTTGCCTTGTCTCCTTTGAAGCACTTCACTGCTGGGGATACTGGCGCTTATGGGAAAAGTCTCTGAAGCCTCCTCATGAGGGGTCTTTTTCTAACTTGGGGATCATGTCTGCACAGTTAGATCATATGGCATGGAAATGGAGTTATGGGGGCTCATTCTACTCTCCACACTACTGTTTCTCTAACTGTCATGGGTATACTGCCCAAATGCAAACTCTAGTTTATTAGGTCTCAGGCAAACTGAAATGTTTGGGGTTCTCCAGGTGATGTAGTCCAGATACCACAATTTTTGTAGCAGGTTTCTACACCAAGGCTTTGTAATCCCTTTCTGTAAAGGTTCAGAGAAAAAAAAAATTTGGCTCTGCAAGCCATACACGGTCTCTGTGGCAGCTATTCAACTCCACCTGCAGTTAGAAAATAGCCACAGACAATATGTCTATCAATGGGCATGGCTGTGTTCCAATAAAACTTTAATTACAAAATGAGCAACAGTCTTGATTTAGCCTGTGGGCAGTAGTTTGCTAGGCTTAGCTCTGGACTGCATATTCCATATAGACAAGGCTATGTTTTATTTTTCACTGTATTTTAGTGCCTAGTAAAGGACTGAGTGCATGATGGGCAATGCAAAAGTTAAGAGTTGAATGACAATTTCTACATTTTTTCAATGCATGAACAGATCAATGGGTCATAGCAGAAGTTCTGTCCACTGAGATGCAGGATCCAAAAGCTCCAGCTCCAGTCTCCTGCTGCCTCTCACTGGCTATAGGCCAAGGGGAGGAGGATGGAAGAAGACTTCTTCCCCTTTCTACAACCATCAATTGATCTTAAGTGAGTTCCAAATATATGAGTTCTGTCCACTCTTCCTAAAGTCCATTTCTATACTATATACTGTAGCCTGCTTTGAAATTTAAACAGTGTGTTTAAAACATCTTTCCACATCGTTAAATATCCTTTACACCATTATTTTTATTGACTCCACAATATTCCATATTTCCAGCAATATTCTATGGGAGGGCGTTTATGTTGCTTTTTCATTTCCTTGCAAACTGCTAAACATTGTCGCACATATATCTTAGAGCCTGAATCCACATATTGTCTTAGAATAAATGTCTGAATAGGGAATTTCTGCATGAAAAGGTAGACACATTGAGACAGATTGCCCTCCATGAATTTTAGAGTCCTTCCAGAAGTGCATGATAGTAGCTGCTCCTATAAAAGGTGTTTGAGGAGGGATTGATAGAGAGAGCGAGAGAGAGGGAAAATCAAGTCTGCTTAAAGCTGACTATTATGCCAAGTGGAATAGGGATATAGAAATGTGAAAGAGGACCAAGGAAGTCTTTGTGTATCTAACTGTTGCCATGAGGACTTAAATTTAGAATTAAATTTTCTAAAATGGGATGGATAGGTAGAACTCCTAGATACCCCAACTCAAACCTTTGCTTCATTACATGCTTACATTATATTCAATCTTGGTGGACAGTCTTTTGATGTGGACAGAAGCAGGGTTCCTGGGACTCTCAGATCGAGCTTATTTGCACAGTGCTATAATGGGAATGGGATGGGGTGAGGATGGGGCTTGGTCAGTCTCATCATTTCATTATAAGGAAAGTGTCTTAGTGAATTTAGGTTGTTGTAATAAAATAGCATAAATTGGATGGCAACAGAGATTTATTTCTCACAGCTCTGGAGGCTAATAAGTCCAAGATCAAAGCAGATTCAGTGTCTGATGAGAGCCTATGCTCTGGTTCATAGAAAGCACCTTCTCGTTGTGTCTTCACATGGTAGGAGGGGCAGAAACGCTCTCTGGACCTGTTTTACAAGGACACTAATCCCATTCATGAGGACTCCACCCTCATGATATTATCACCTCCCAAAGATCCCACCTCTAATACAATCACCTTAAGGGTTAGGATTTTAACATGAATTTAGGAGAACACACATTTTTGGGCAAAGCAAAAAGAGACACTAAAATGCAACAGCGGCTGCTTTCCAAGGGTCTCTGGAGCTTTTCAGAAGGGGAACCTTCTCCACATCCTTACCATGGCATTCATTTCACCATAGGATGAAGACCCCATGGAAGCCATGACTCTGATTTGAAAGCCATGGAAACCCAGATCAGAACAGTGATTTGGGACAAACATTGGGTTTCTTTAATGACATATTCAGGATGAGCTTGTGGTCTAGTTGGAGATGTTCAGGGAGGGGGTGAGGGTGATATTTTTCTCCCAATGAGTCAAGAGAATGTTGGTGTGTGTTTTAGTGGAGGTCCCAGCAGGAATTAGGTGACACACTCAGATCGGGCAATTTGATGTGAAGGGCTATTTATAAAAGCATGGAGAGGGAATAAGAAAGTCACAGGGAACAATTCTGTACCCTGTGGCTAGTCACAGCAAGGCAGTTACCACCTCAGGGCTTGAAGGGGAAGGAGATGAAGCAGCTGGAGGACCTTCAGGTGAGAGAGCTGTGGGATTTAACTGCAGGATATAGCCAACTCACAGCTCCCCTGAAGGGAGGGAGTCTGGGGAATAAACAGCCCAGGCTCCCTCTCCTCCCTTCCTTCATCTCTGCTGGCACTCTCCCTTGTCCAAACCAGGAAACCACAGGGAGGGAAGCCCACTGATGTCCTTTGTCCCAATCTGTCTCCTGTCGGTGGCACAAAGCCAAGTGGAGATGGCAGAACTTGGAACGCTGCAGGTAAACAGTCCAGTGTGGCTGCACAGATGATTTCATTGTACTCTATTTTCTAGGGCAAGGTACTTGGCCTAGACTTGAATCTGAGAGTATCACCCATTTGTAGCCATAGTGATGCTGACTCTGTGCTATCAGGATGGGGCTTGTGTGACCATGTGGCAGATGGTGTGGCACACACCTGTACTTCACCTGACATATCTCTTCTTGGAAGCTTCAAGAGCTCCAGGAAGAATCACCAAATCGCTAGACCAAAGGAGTGCTCAAATCATGTCTCCTGGGTTCCAGATGATAAATGAATTATGCCAAGGAAAACAAAATATCGATTTCAGTTTTAAAGATGGAAGAGAAATGGTTTTCACATCTGCCCAAGGCAACCCATCCAAGAGCAAAATAAGCCTCATTCCCATAAGCCCTTTCTTAAGTCTAACGCAACTGGTTAGAGCATCATATTCAATGTCTAAACCTGTTTGCTTGGCTTTCACGTAGCCTGATGTTGTCTAAATATAGTTTAGTTTCTTTCCTTTTTCTTTTCTTTTTGTTGCTTATTATAAATCATTTGCTGATTTTCAAGATGTTAGAATATATAATGAAATCTGAATTCTCTTGAAAAATGTAAAAAAGTGACAATATTGGGCTCTTATTATCACCTAGGAAAAGCAATAACATTGGGATGAAGGATGGTTTTCCAGCTGGTACCTCACCAGCATCTCCCGGTCATTGGTCATGTACCTACCTGAGAAGGCATCAGAGTTTCCAATCTCTGTAAACTCACCAAGTCCCTGCAGGGAAGGAAGGCATGTTCTCAATTCAGTTTCTTTTGTTCTGTTCTGAGGAGAATGTATGAACATATACTACATTCTTCAGATGAGGAACCTTTTTCCTGGAGTGCTTTAGATCTCTCTAAAGGCCTCTAATATTTTCAAAGTTGGACTTATTGCAGTTCTTTACATTTGGAGAAAATCAAATTAGACTTCATTGAATTTTATATTTGGAATTGTCTGTACCAAAGAAAGAGAGCGAAGAGTCATCAAACACAAATAATCAACTGGCTATGGTAGCTATTGCCTATAATCCCAGCTCTTTGGGAGGCCGAGACTGGCGGATTGCTTGAGCCTAGGAGTTCGAGACCAGCCAGGGCAACATAGCTAGCCCTTATCTCTACAAAAAATAAAAAATAAAAAAGTTAGCTGGGTGTAGTGGTGTGCCTGTCCCAGCTACTCAGGAGGCTGAGGCAGATGGCTTGCCTGAGCCCAGGAGGCTGCAGTGAGCCGTGATCATGCCACGCACTGCACTCTGACCTGGGTGACAGAGTGAGACCCTTACCAAAAACAAAAACAAAAACCGCAAACAAACCCATAAATAATCAATACTATAAATTAGATATTGGGGATGGGGACTGGAGAGTTATCAGGGAGGCCAAGTGACCAAACTTGAATCTTGAATGTTTAGAGCTAGAAGAGGCTTTGGATGTATCTAGGGCTAGTGTCTTTCTGACAAGGTGGCAGAATTCCCTTTCTGTGAGTGAAATGTATGTGCATGCCCAGCATGTGAAACAGATCAAAGCTGAAGACTTTCACAGAAGCAAGGTTGAGGTTGGGTACAGAGCCACCTGTCTCCTCTTCTCCAAATTTCTATCCTGGTGATGGAGCAGCTGTGTCCTCCTGTGCTAATGACCTTTCAGCTTACAGCACATAAGGACTTCACCAGATATCTGATTTTCCATAATTAATAAGCAAATGGCATTGTTAGACGCCTTCTAGTCTGTCCGCATCTTCTTGGCACCCATGTTGGGTGTTACTATGCATATAAATTCACATGTCATATTGCAGTCAGACCTTTGACGGATTCCGGTTGGCATACCCTTGAGTTCATCAGGATTTCTGTGCTTTTTTGGTGATCTGTGAAACATTTTTCTATGGAAGATATTGACTTGTCTGCATTTCCCAGTCCAAAAAACCCTATGTGAATGGACTGTTATGGGAAGCATTTATCCTGACTCATTTGAACACTCCATTAATCACAGACTGCCTTAGACCTCTGCTCAAGGAGCATGACAGAGTTCTTAAGGGAAGGAGGATGCTGAGGAGTCATTAGCGATTCATGAGTGGTGCCGTTCTGAATGGTCCTCTTTGCCTTCACCCCTTTGAGTTTATGTCTGGCCTCCTGCCAACCCTGCCCTTCCATTATTTACTCAACTCTTCCCTCCTCCCACCTTGACTCTACCACAGGGCCTTTGAACATACTTCGACTAACTGCTTAGAATGCTCCTTCATGCATATGCCCCCAAATCAATTAACTTTGACTCTATGTCTCAGTTCAGATGTCACTTCTGCTAGTAAAGCCTTACCTAAATCTTTAGACCGGGTCAAACTCTTGCCTCACTGAAAGCTCTCATAACAGGTTGTAAATATTTACTTATTTGTATGGTGATTTGGCTCATTATTTTGATTTCATGTTTCCTTAAAAGCAGATCCTGAGACAAAACTTACAAGCAAAGGCTTTATGGAGAGGCACACTACCAGGGTAGCAAGAATGGAGGAAGAAGGGAAGCGAGACAGAGAGAGAAGGGAGGCATATCCAGGGAGCTGTGTTACTGAGCCGACCACAGTTGCTCCGCTGCATGGGACATCTTTCAGGCAGGCTGTGTGGATCCGCGCTACCCTTGGAATAGTTTGTTGGAAGGAAGAAAGATGTGTCTGCCAAGGTCTCCCCATGTTAGCTTTTGAGCACATTCACTCCAGGGGTGAGTTAACCTACATTTACACAATGCATTTCCCGGCCCCTGAGAGCCAGATCCCATGTCTTCTGGTGTGACATTCCTTCTGAACCTGGAAACAGTGGGAGGAACCGGAGCCTTCATGTGCCTGGTTGGGTCAGACTTGGGTTCTGAGGTCACAGCAGGCGTGAGGAAGGTCATGCCAAAGCCTAACCCTCACCCAGGGGAGCCAGTAACCCAGGGTGATCGTAGGATATGAAGCATTGTGGTGACAGCCAGAATTTTCTGAGGAAAGGGCCAGGTCCCAGGAGACTGGGGCTGAACCACTCTGGGAAGTATAAAAGCTGTCTCCCCCGTATACCTGTCTTGTGTCACCCACTATCTTGTGAACACCATGAGGGTGAGAACTACATTTGTTTTACTCTGCTGAGTAATGTATAACTAATCAGCTTCTAAAGCAGTGTTTGGAAATAGAGTTACTTGAATATTTGTTGAATGAATGGATAGATGGATAGATGAGTGGGTGGTTGGATGGGCAGGTGGGTAGGTGAGTGGATGGGTGGGTAAGTATATGGATGAATATTTTAATGTAATTAAAATCTTCTACCCTCTTTCCCCCTCAGAAATTACAGGTAGGTTCTCACTAGCTAGTGGCAGCAATATCTGACCCACTGGAAAGCCATCTTTACATAGCATGAAAACCCTGTGCTGTGCCATATGGAAATCCAGAGCTCTCTGGGGGCTGAGTGGTTCTAGAATTCTGAGAATCCTCACTGAGATATTTTTTCTCTAGATTGTCACTTTCAGGATTTAAGCAAGAGTTATTTGCTTATAGACACCAGGGTCTGGTGATCAAGAAAACTGCCACGTGTGTGGCTTGTGGACTTCCAAAATATAGTATTTCATAAGTGCCTTCTATGGGCCTCTCATGGTATTAAGGACTCTGCATGAATTGTATAAGGCACATCTTCCTGAACAGTGGAATTGGGACTTTGAATCTCCTTATGTCTAACTCCAGCGTCTATGCTTCTAACAATGTTTTCCCAGATATATTTGTGTTATTAAAAAATATAAAAGGTGGGTTTTAGATACTACACAGACAAGATTATTAACTTCAGTGCTTATATATTTGCTTAAATATGCATTTGAGCAACACTAGTTTTTAATTAGATTAGCAATGTTTTCATTTTAAAAGACATTAATTTAAGGCCAGGTGTGGTGGCTCATGTGTGTAATTCCAGCACTTTGGAAGACTGAGGCAAAAGGATCACTTGAGGCCAGGAGTTCAGGACCAGCCTGGGCCACATAGTGAGACCCCCCACCTCTAAATTTAAAAATAAAATTAAATACATTAATTTAAATACATTCTCAACTTTAAGAAAATATATTAAATATATAATAGTGCAGCTGGTACAAATACATGGCAAAAATCATGAAGGTGGCCCATGAGTGACTGAAGCTTGTGAAGCATTGTACTATACCAACTGAAATATCCCAAGGGACTCTGAACACCCTAAGTCCCTCCGCAACCCATTCCCTCCCTCTGTTCTCTGCTCCCATGCCTACTATGGGGCTAGACATTTCCTCTCAAGCACGAATGATCTATAGATCTTAAGCTATTTTCAACTTTTATTTTTTCTTTATGTTCCCTGTTCATCCTAGATTAATGGACTAATCATTAAGATCTTCCTCTCCCTTTCTCTTGTCCTCTACCATCTGTTTCCAGAGAGGACACAGTTTCCAGCACATGGTGGGCACTTAGAAAAATGAGGTAATCTATGTAAGATTCTGAGAATAGTGGCTAGCGCATCTTAAACACCATATTTGTGTCTGTTATTATCTTTAACATGATTAGAATAGTAAATTGGACTGGGTGAAGTTGTTCATAATCCCAGCATTAAGAGAGGCCAAGGTGGGAGGATTGCTTGAGCCCAGGAGTTTGAGACTAGCCTAGGCTACGTGTCAAGGCCTCATCTCCACCAAAAAAATAAAAATAAAAAGGCCAAAAAATTAGCTTTACATGGTGGTGTGCACCTGTAGTCCCTTCTACTTGGGAGGCTGAGGCAGGAGGATTGCCTGAGCCCAGGAGGTCAAGAGAATGGTTTTTGGACTCCAGCTGGAGTTGTGTGTTCTTAGATAGCTTCTGTGTTACCTGAGATATTCCCTCTCCACCCTCTTCATCCTGCTCTCTGCCCTGCATCTACAAGGTTCTGGATCCTCCAACAGCCCTTTGGATTTGCCTGGTGGGCGACAGCCTGGGAAGAAATGGGAGGCAAAGAGACGAGTAAGATCGGGATGTTTGTGCCCATGGATCCCTCCCTGTGAGGGTTCCTGTGCCCCTCACCTGAAGGTCACTCTTCCTCTCTTCAAAGCACCTGCTCTGAACTAGTGTCTCCTCCTGGCTTCTGGTGACTACCCTGTCCCCTTATTTCTCGAGACTCAGGGAAAATGATGGACTTATTGACATACATCTGGGGTCATTGCTCCACACCTGCCATCCCTTCATTCCTTGTGCCTTTTTAAATAAAGGGATATCTCCCGGGTTGCCTCTATTGCAGCATGCCAGGTCTTTTCCGTTGGAATCCTGCCAAGTTCAAATCTAGCCTCTGCTATTCACTAGGTCTGGGGCCTTGGCCAAGTTCCGTAGTGCCTCTTAGGTTCAGCATCTTTGTCCGCAAAACAGCTAAACCAGGGTCTCAAACTCAAATGCCTTGGGAACCACACAAGTAATCAAATGAGAGGGCTGGGTGTGCACCCACCTGAAGCCTCTTCTCAGGTGCCTGCAAGAAAGCAGACCCAGGAGGCCAGATGTTTTGATTTGAGAATCCACAAATCTGGCTTTTCTGTGAGGTCTCCTGATTTTGAATGTGAACTTTAGGAATATTGTACTGATTGGCCAAACTTTGAGCTTAGAGTTTATTGAGAAGATTAGAAGTTGTACATACAAGGCAGTGTGGCACAGTTTAGGAACACTTACTCTGGTTTTGCATGAAGGTTCTGCTGCTTACTAACTGGGTGACCTTGAACACATTACTTAGCTTTTCTGAGCCTCAGTCTTCTTATCTGCAAAATGGGGATAACATTATGCCCAGTTCATAGGATCATAGTGAGGTTTAAATCGTTAATATTTGCAAAGATTTAGGAGCGTGTGCATAGAAGAAAGCACTACTTACATGTTTGCTAAACCAAAAATGAGTAAATGCGATATGCCAGATGCAATGCTTGGCATATCTGAGGCTTACAACATATGGGAGCTTAAAGGATAAATGTCCAGAGGGCTTAAACTATGAGGATATAAACACAAATTTCTCCAGCTTCTTATATACTATTCGGTTAACATGAACTCTCAAAATAATGCAAGCTTTTAATTTTATTTCTCTCTCCAGAATGATCTATTTAATGCCACTTGCCTCGAGATAGTGACTGGCTTCAGAGGTCCCCATCAGGGTATCCTGATACTCAGCCCTAAGATTGTTCTAATAAGCTTTATTGACTTGGTGAACCTCAGAGTACTTTTTATTGACATGCAGTGTAAATCATTCCATCTGACATTTGAATGTCCTTTCTGAGAAACGTGTTAGGCCTTATGTGGAATCCTGGGCTCCTGGCGATGTGTACATCCTTCAGTCAAGCGTGCAACAGCTTAGATGAAGATATCACATGCACAGCCATGTTTTAAGCTGAAATTGGATGGGGAATGTGGTCATGAAATTTTGTTTCGCTGTAAAAAAAAAAAAACTGGGAGGAACCATAAGAGAGGCGTATGTTCCAATGGGAATGTAGCTATTTCCTCTGTCTTTAGAAATTATGAAAAACCAAGAGGCCATTTCTTAATAGTCAGTAGCATAAGAAGCATAGATAGTAATAGACTGGCTGAGAAAGTCACATGACTTCACATCCGGAAGTTTATATTTTGTTCACATGTGTTCTTGGAAAAGGGGAAGGAAGCACCCGGCAGTTGAAATTTTCTAATACAATAGCCATTTAAGGAACCATCACGCCTTCCAGGAACTCCATTTCTTGGATAATATTTCATAAGCCCATCTGGGCACTCATTTTCTTATGCCATCATTCTGCCAATATTTGTTGAGCAGCTGCTATGGGCCAGGCACCTGCTAGAACTGGGAGCACAATGACAAATGCAGTAGTGTTTTGCCCCTTGGGAGCTCATGGTCTAGTTGGGAAGATATGAAATTTGTCATTATAATACAAGGCATGAAATGTTACAAGAGACAGGGTTTTCAGCTTTGGGCGCTGTTGACATTCTGAACTGGATCATTCTTTGTTGTGGGGACTGCCTGTGCCTCGTAGGCTACTAAGCACCATCCCAGGCCTCTACCAACTAGATGCCAGATGGAGAAGCACCCACTCTCCAGTCATGACCACCAAAAATGTCTCTAGATATTGCTAAATGTCCCCTGGAGAACAACATTGCCCCCATTGGGAACCACTGTTCAGTACAGATATATACATAATTTCTTGGGAATGGAGCAGCTGATTCAACCAGCAAAAGCTGGGTGGATTTTTCAAAAATATGGTGGTATTTGGGCTGGGTCTTGGGGCAGGAATAAGGCTCAACAGGTCACAAAGGAGGAGGTCGGCACTCCAGGCAAAGGGTATACAACAGAATGACAGGACATCGATTGTTTAGAGAAGAATGTGTCATTCATTGTGGGTGAAGTCAGACAGCATGGCCTGTAAGGCTAGAAGATAGGTTTGGGACAATTCATGGAGAGTCTTGTATGACAAGCAAAGATGTTTGAACTTTATCCTTCAGGTAGAAGAGAGGCAATGAGCTTATTAACTGGATAAGTGGCGTGTTAATGTTTGTGTTGTATTGCCTATGGGATTATTTGGCTGCTCAGCATTTGGATTATCTTTCTGGTAATAACACCTCAGTTTCCTATGAGGAAATCAGACCAGGTCATTCAGGTGTGGTTGAATCTTTACTCTGATTCCACAGATGTGACTGGTCAGAGGTCAGAGCACTGTATCCACCTGATCACAGTGATGGCTCAGCCATGGCATGCAATCTCTCTGGGCCACGGAGGACATTCTAGGAATTTTTCAAGTACTACTGTAGGAAAAAAAATACCCTGTTTCTGTTGGAGCTACTAACTTGATGGAATATTATATGCATGTCTGTACCTATTGGAGGGCATCTTGATACAATGACCAAAAAGCCAGCCCAGGTGGAATCCAACATAGAAGAAAGCAGAAAGAAGAGATGGTGAAAGAAGGGTCCTCACCATCTGATCATTTGGCCCCAGCAATGGCTAAGGCCAGCTGCCTTTAGAATTGTCACCCTTGTGTGTCCATAAATCCATTTCTAACTTATACTAGCTTGAGTTGAACTTCTGTCACTTGGAATGGGAATAGAGAGACCTAACAAATAGAGTATTTAACAAATTGTTCTTGGGTATGTGGAGAATAGGTTGTGGACAGGAAAAGGCTTTCATAAGACTAGCTAGGAGGTGCTGTTCTAGGCTGGCAAGAGATGGTAAGATGCTCTAAATGGAACTGAGGGAACCTAAGAGGGTTGATGGAAGAAATAGAGGTTTCATTGGAGACATGTTGAGCTGCATGCCCAGTATGCGAGCTTCTTCATAACTTAATTCATCCTCTCTCCCTTCCTCTCCTCCCTTGTGCTGCCATCCATTTAGGTTTATATCAAGCTTTCTAGGAATGGGCATGTAATCACCTCTTAGTTGGCACTAAATGATCCCTTTCTCCTGACATGCATACTCTGTAACCTTCTCTCTTGGAGTGTGGGCTGGCCATGTTGATTCTCTTCAAATGCATGGAGTAGGGCAGAACTCATGAGATATCACTTCCAAGACAGTAGATGGAGTCATAAAAAGCCCCCAGCTTCCCTCTCAGATGCTTGTTCTCTTGCTCTAAGAGAATCCAGCTGTCATGTCCTGGGCTGCCCACTGGAAAGGCCCATGTGACAAGGACCTGTGGGTGTTGAGTAGCTGAGCCCCTGAGAACCTAAATCCCACCAGCAGCCGCATTAACGAGCATGGAGGTTGGTCTTTCTCTAGTCAAGTCTTGAGATGAAAATGCAGATGCTGCTGAACATGTTTATTCCAACCTTGCCTGAGACCTTGAACCAGAGGCACCGGCTGAGCTGTGCCACATCCTGACCCATAGACACTGTGAGTTGATGTTTGTTGTTTTGAGGAAATACACTAGCAAGAGATAACTAATACAGTAGATTTCTGTTTCTATTTTATTTTGCATAAATAGTAGGCACTCAGTCAATACTTGTCGAATGAGTGAATACATGGATTATAAACAACAGCCCCAAATGCCTGGAAAGTGGCCAGGGGATGACGATGTGTTTTGAGCTGCAGATATGGGGATGGGATCTTAGCCAAGAGGGATAGGGCATGCAGAACTATGGGCCTAGCAGCTGTGGAGACATAGATGACATCCGCAGGAAGTGGCCTGGGGGAATGCATGAAGACTGGGATGCTGAGGAATGACATTTAGGGAGGGTAACCGCTGGGCAGAATAGATACAGAGACAAGGATGGAGCAGTCAGGGGCAAGAAGATGGCCAGGAGCATGGAGCTTCTGAGGCCACATGGAGTGGTTAGGAGATTATTAACACATCAGATGACAAAGAGATGACAACTAGGATCAAGAGCTGGCCATGGCCAAGGAGGTTACAGGAAGCTCATCAGATGGTGGAGAATCTGGAGATGATAAACATGGATTACTGTTTTCATTCATTCATTCACTCATCCATCCATTTATTCCTTTATCCATCCATCTATCAATATATTTATTTATTTATTTATTTGTGACAGGGTCTCACTCTGTTGCCCAGGGTGGAGTGCAGTGGTATGATCACAGCTCACTGTACCCTTGAACTCCTAGGCTCAAGCAATCCTCTTTCCTCAGCCTCCCAAGTGACTGGGACTACAAGTGCATACCACCATGCTTGGCTAATTTTGTTTAATTTTTTTTTCAGAGACAGAGGTCTCTCTTTGCTGACCAGTCTAGACCTGAACTCCTGGCTTTGAGCAATCCTCTTGCTTTAGTCTCCCAAAGTGTTGGAATTACAGGCATAAGCCACTGCACCTGGCTAGGATTACTGTTTCCCAAAGGCTTGGTGGTTAATGGGAAACCCAAATCAGGAGTGCACTTGGGTTGAAGAAGTGTGGAAGGAGGAGGATTAATATAAGAGAGCTTCCATGTGTTTACATCCTGACAGCCAGGAGAGTTTGAAGACAGAGCAGAGGGAAGGATTAGCTGGTAGAAAAAGATCCCAGAGGAGGGATGGAGGGATGGAAGCAAGCATTCTGGCGGAGCATTTAGTCTTGGCACTAAGAAGTGTGTTTGGATAAGTACTTACGTTTTGGTTCAACATCTGTCCTGTGCTGTTCTGTGTTCTCCATGAACTACTCCAGGAAAAATGTGATTGTTTTTATTGCCAAGTTGCTTAATTGCTTTACGGAATAATGGCAAGCAAGCTAGTCTTGGAGCTTTTGAACACAGAAATGGATCAAAGCGGGAAGAGGTAGAGAAATCAAATAGATGGATGGCCTTCTCACTGACAGTCACTCACTTTGGTTACCCCTTCTTTTATCAGTCTGTTGTGGCTGCTGACATCTGTGAAATACCCTTTAGACTACAAATAAAGAGGAATGCAAGAAAACTCTACCTATGAGCATAAGCATATGGTCTATGAGGCTTTGATGCAAAGAAACTGGTGCAGCAAGGTTTGGCCATCTTCAATGTGGCCTGCCTGGAACAAGGAACTTCTGAAGCCCAATTTGTGTATTCTTCTTGGCACATTACATCACTATTTCTTAGTCCTCGTATGGCTCCTGAGACTTCAAGTGGCACTTGTTGAGTGTTCCTGTGGGTTCCCTGCAGAATACCTGTAGATTTTAATATATTCATGGTGCATAATCAGTGCTTCAGAAAGAACCCTGCTAACAATTACCTCCTTTCTGAGAGTTTGAGAGTACAGCAAGCCATCGCGTTTTCAAAGAGAAGGGAAATATCCACGCACAAATCCCTCAGATCTTAAAAACCTGTTAAATACTCACCTCCCGCACCCCCAACCCTATCCACAAGCCATTCCATTGTTGGGCTAAACATGCTGGTATTGCACATCAGCTATCTGGAATGCCTGTGACATGGTGTGTGTGTGTGTGTGTGTGTGTGTGTGTGTGTGTGTGTGTGTGTAGGGGGATTTGGAGATATAGATTCCCATTCTCAACCCAGACTTCCTGACTCAGAATCTCGAGTGGGGCCCAGGATCTGAATTTTGATAAACATTCCAGATGATTATCACAAACACAGAATTTGACAACCACAGGGCATATTAATGTTGTGTCAGTGGCGTTCTATAGGTGACGAGAGATACTGGGATTTTCATTCCTAATTTCTCCTACAAAGTCAACATTTTCCCTTCTTTCTTCATGGGGACACTGAGGTTACAGAAGATGTGGCATTACCTCCTGCCAACTATCCATTGGTGTTTGCCATTTACATGCACGCACTGGTCTTCTAAATGCAGCACTGAAGTTCCTTCCCTGAGGACTCTCTGACCACTGGAGTCCACTCTGCCCAAGAAAGTCTGAAAGTGGCGTGAGATTTACATTCCCTCCCCCTACAACTAACCCTCAACCAGGATTGATAGAAATTGGTGAATAAAATATTCAAGTTCAGGGTCAGGCACAGTGGCTCATGCCTGTAACCCCAGTGCTTTGGGAGACCAAGGTTGGAGGATTGCTTGAGGCCAAGACAATACAGTGAGACCTTGTCTCTACAAAATATATATTTTTAAAAAACAGCCAGATGTGATGGCATGCACCAGTAGTCCCAGCTACTTGGGAGACTGAGTTGGGAGGATCGCTTGAGCCCAAGAGTTCAGGCTGCAGAGAGCTATGACTACTCCATTGCATTACACCCTGGATGACAGTGAGACTCTGCCTTAAAAAAAACAAAAACCAACAAGCAAACAATCAAACAAAAAAAAGAACTCCCTTGCCCCTGGGTGGAATGACTCTGGGGGTATGGTCTATACTGACTTCTCACAGATTTTTTAGTGGGAATAAGTTCCAGTGCCCTGCAGTGGTAACTTGCTTGATAACACATTTTTGTTGACTTCTGTCTCTTTCTTGTCCACATCGCCATTCCCTGGCCATGATTTTCTGGATTTTCCTCCCCAGTTCACTGCTTACACTCAAATACTTGTCTCAGTGTCTGCTTCTGAGGAAGCAAAGAGGGTGTCTGCAGGTGAACAAGTGGAGTACTTCCAGCCAGACCTAAAATAACAGTGAGGAAAAACTCCATGAGAGAAGGCTGGGACTGATGGAAACAGGCTTCACAGAAGAGTCCACTTTTGACTAAATACCCAAACCATATCCTTTAGATATTTATGTTCAGCTTCCAGAATCCTAAATTTTAGCCGCTTATTTATATTTCTTCATATTGTCTACTATATAGTCTTAAATGTTATTCCCAGATTTTTTGTTTATAGGTTTATGCCTCTTGATTGAAGTGTAAGGAAAAAAATAGAAATAATGAATGTGTACACAGACATATAGTCATGCATACCTTGACCATGATTTACAGATACTTTACTGCCCAGAGCCACCGGTAACCACTGCAAATGCATCTACTTCCTCGTAAGTTTGTATGTTTCACCCTAAATGGCTAAAATATCTTTACTTATCCATTTGTAATAAAATGATGAGGACTTAAAATACAGTGAATGCATTTGAAAGAAATCGATTATCAATACCTTGTGCTGCTAATATATGGAACATTTTTTTCTCCTGAGGTGTTAGTACATTAAGGCAAAACTGTTTATGTTCTGATTATAAATTCATTAACTATTTACACCTCATTGACTTGCAACTTTTTTTCCCTTGGGAAGTTTCATTTTTTAACCTTCATGGTTGAATTTAAATGGAACTATTTAAAGCAGTTTTTATGTTTTTGAAAAATGATTTTCAGTGGGACATTAGAACATTTACAAAATGTTTATCTCACTGGCCTTTGGGTCCCCATACACAAAGAGAGGTTTGGGAGATACAGCTTAGCGTGCTGTGATTCTGACATCTCAACTCTTGAGGATTTAAAAATAAGGTCTTGAACTTCTTTGAAAGCTTTGAAGATTTACTTTTTTAAAAAACCTGAGGCTCATTTCCTTATCCATAAAATGGGAATAATACTACTACCTACCTTACGGGGCTCCTCTGTGGTTAAAGGGCATGTCTCAGGTTTGCCATAGAGTATGTTACCCCAAATTTTTTATTTTCTTCTTTGCACAAGTCCTAAGCAGACATACAATGATATCTTACTGCCTCACTCAGCAGGATCATAAAGATGGCACATGAATCCTAATTCACCATTCCATAGTCAGAGAATAAAGTTGGTGGTCAGTTTTTTCTAGTGACCAGTCGCCCTCAGGACTTGTTCTTACTTTGAAAGCTGAAGACAAAGGGCTTGTGATCTGCTCTGGGCTGCCAAGGTTAGTGATTTTGCCTTCTTTGTTTGTTGGAGCAATCTGGTGTTGGCTGGAGCACTCAGCCCAACATGAAGCATGGGAGGAGTGGCCTACAGTTGAGCAATCAGCCCAACATGAAGCATGGGAGGAGTGGCCTACAGTTGCCAAGGTCACACTACATTTCTTTCTTTCTTTCTTTTTTTTTTTTTTTGGAGTCAGAGTCTCACTCTGTTGCCCAGGCTGGAATGCAGTGGCATGCTGTTCACGGCCACCGCAGCCTTGATCTGCTGGGCTCAGGTGATCCTTCCGCCTCAGTCTTCCAAGTAGCTGGAACTACAGGCATGTGCCACCAAGCCCTGCTGATTTTTTTTTTTTGATTTATTGTAGAGATGAGGTCTTACCAGGTTGCCCAGGCTAGTCTCAAACCCATGGACTCAGGCAATCCTCTCACCTTGGCCTCCCAAAGTGCTGGGATTATAGACGTGAGCCACCATACCCAGCCCACACTGCATTTCTTAAATGATGATCCAGCCATATGGTTGTTCTGAGGAAGTCAACACTAACTTCCATGAAGAGACTGAGAAGTCTGGGTGAGAGGAGACCTTGCTGAGCTGGATTTGAACACATTAAATTAACTACTTGCTAGCTTAGTGACTGTGAGCAAGTGTCTTCATTTCCCTAGACCTCAGTTTCCCCGTCTGTAAAATAAGGACAATGACAAAACCTGGCTGATGGCATGGTTATGAGGATTCAGTGAGAATGTGAATGGAAGTGTAGACTATGGTGCCTGGAGTATAGGAAGGCTGAGTGAATGTCAGTTGTGATTAGTGTGTTACTATGAGTAATTCTGTTACTACTGCTACTACTGTCACTGCATTGGTGAGGATGCTTTAGACCAGTGGTTCTCACCTGGGGAGATTTTGCCCCCTGGGGAGCAGATGGAACTGTTGGGTGCATTTTTGGTTCTTATAATTGGCAGGGGAATGGGGGTTACTGATATTTATTTTTAAGAGATAGGGTCTTCCTCTGTCGCCCAGGCTGGAGTGCAGAAACACAGTCATAGCTCACTACAGGCTCAATCTCCTGGTCTCAAGCAGTTATCCCATCTCAGCCTCCTGGGTAGCTGAGACTACAGACACATGCCACCACACCTGGCTAATTTTTTAAAATTATTTTTTGTAGAGATGAGGTCTCACCATGTTGCTCAGGCTGATCTTGAACTCTTGGCTTCAAGTAGTCCTCCCACCTCAACCTCCAAAGTGCTGGGATTACTTGTGTGAACCACTATACCCAGCCAAGAATATTGGTATCTAATGGGTGGAAGACAAAAATGCTGCCAAACATCCTAGTAGGAAGGAAGCCCCTCCACAACAAAGGGTTACTTGACTCCAGATGTCAGTGGTGCTGAGTATAAGAAACCCTGCTTTAAGCCACGTGGCATCTTGAACAAGCTTGTGCAGCAAGGAAACCCATCACCATAAGGAGCAGGGGAGGCAGCAATACGGCAATTTTTTGTCTGTTTGTCTTTTGAGTCAGAGTCCCACTCTGTTGCCCAGGCTGGAGGGCAATGGCATGCTCATGGACACTGCAGCCTCAACCTATTGAACTCAGGTGATCCTTACACCTCAGCCTTCCAAGTAGCTAGAACCACAGGCAGGAGCCATCATGCCCAGCTATTTTTTAAAAATTTATTTTAGAGACGAGGTCTCATCATGTTGCTCAGGCTGATCTCGAACCCCTGATGCTCTCGCCTTCACCTTCCAAAGTGCTGGGATTACAGACTTGAGCCACTGCACCCGGCAATACGGCAGTTTTGAATGTCGGTTGATTTACCAGCTCCACAACCCAACACGTCCCTAGTTCTTTCTTCTTCCCCATCTGCCATCCACAGTATTGGTTTTTCCCTCAGGCTGGTCATGGGGCATCTGTAGCATGTCCAGAAGTCACATCCACATGAGAACACATTCAGAAGTAAAGGAAACAGATCTTTTCCTGTGGCTTTCACTTGGGTCAATGAAATGCTTCCTGAAATACAGCAACAATCTTCCCCTAGATCAGATAGCATGAATTCTATGACAATTCCTAAACCAGTCACTTACAAGGAGAGTAGGTATCAGGTTTGGAGGTGGAGTCAAGCGTCGTGCCCACTGTATTAATAATAGCTAACATTATGTTAATTACGTCATCATCATCATCACCATCATTGTGGGTGTTGTCATTGTCTCCACTTTACATTACAAGGAAGGGGTTAGTGATGTATTAAAAATCTTGTTTAAGGCCAGGCACAGTGGTTCATGCCTGTCATCCCAGTACTTTGGGAGGCCGAGGCAGGAGGATAGCTTGAGCCCAGGAATTTGAGACTTCATCCCTACAAAAATTAAAAAATTAGCCAGGCATGGTGGTGCACATCTGTAGTTTCAGCTACTTGGGTGGCTGAGGCAGAAGAATCTCCTGAACTCAGGAGGTCCAGACTTCCATGAGCTGTGACAATACCACTGCAACAAAACCTGGGCAACAGAGTAAGACTCCATCTAAAAAAATTTTTTTTTTTTTTTTAGTTCACATTGCTATGAAGCGGTAGATGCGGGTTATGAAAGTAAGCTGTCTTACTCATGTGCTGAATCTACTTATTTCTTAAAGATATATGATAGTATGTTTCTTAAAGTTTTACTAAACAGCATATAGACTTGCCTGCCCTAAACCAAAGATACAGCTTAGTCTCAACTTATCATTGGCCTAGAATTCAGAAACTCTTACCTGATTCTGATCAAACTCATATTATTTGTTTCCAAAATGCTTTTTACATAAAAAGGCTCCCTTTGGTAGTGCAGATTACTGAAACTCCTTTGTATTTTTCCTATCCCAAGACCAATGGTCTAGTAAACTCTACTCCCGTTATCATAAATAACTGCCATGATTGCAAGAACCCTGCTCTGACACAAACTATACTCGGTTTTGAGTCCTAGCTTAACCATTTGCCAGCTCTGTAGGGTTGACTGAGACACTGAATTTCTTTCTTCATTTAAGCTTTGCTTTGCTCACCTATAAAAAGGGAACTCATAATAGTACTTACAGCTAGAGTTCTACTGTGAAGACTAAATGAAATAATACAACTAAAGAACTTATATAGAAAAGGTCATGTCATGTGGTTGTTATTTTTATTGCTATTCTGGTCATCATCACCATTGTTCAGGGTGCTATTTTTTTACTACTATTGTTTTCTCCATCATTATTAGGGGAACATAGGCAGGAGAGAAAAATGAGTGAGCCCAAGGAGAGAAGGAGAAACCATCATACTTACTTTTACAAAAACGTTTTAAAACAGAATGTGAAAGTTATGTCTTTTCAGAAAAAGGGAAGTCATCCCTGGATAGCTCATTCTTAGTATTAAATGCCTTGGTTAATATCAAAACCCTGAACTACATGATAGATGGTGAATTAGTTCAACCAATCAATAGCTATATATTGAGTATCTGCCATGTGCCCAAAGATGGAGGGGGAAACAGAGAATATAAGGTGCAATCCATTCCCCTGTGATCCTCAGACTGTTTTAATTAGTTCATTAGTTGACCTAGACTGTGATAAAGCTTTCAGGTAAGCCTGGAGACTGAGAACTTGAGGGCAAGGCAGGTCTTATATAGTTTTAGGATTGTACACGTAATTGTATTGAACCCAGAGTCATTTATAACACATTTGAGTATAGTGTCCTTTCTTCTATGACTACTATTGAAAGGTATCCTTGGGAGGAGGAATGGAAGGATGCTTAGCTACTTTGATTTTTTTTTCTTTTTTAGTTTGGTCTTTTCATCCTTCTCATATGCTGTCTAATATACCACTGATCATTTCTAAAAATCCTAGAGTATTTTGGAATAATCTACCAATCCCTAAAATTCACTGGATGTTTCTACTGACCACCTGGAAAAGTTCTTAATCATATATAAGATAATAATGGGGAAAATAATCATTGAAACATCAGTGAAGGCAGAGTAATGTCCAGGTCGTAGGCAGTACAAATTATGGTGATGGTGGGTCTTGGCAGTCACATTGTCACTCTCCACTGCCTCATGGAAAAGCAGATATGCCTTACAACTCATCTCAGAGCCCTTTGTTAGCTTCCTCCAACCCACATCTTCAGTTTCAGCTTCTACTCTCTTGCCTCCTTCACCACTATCCAACTCTTGAATTCAACATGGCTCTATTTATATCAAACAGATTTGCTGTTCCTTGAAGGAGCTATACTGTTTTGCTCCAGACACTCTTGTAAGTGTGTTCTTGTCCAGGAACGCCCCTCGCCCAACTCTCTGGGTAATTCCTACCTATCTTCTCTGCTTAGAGAAGATGATCTTCTCTAGAAAGCTTTGCCTTAACATCTGCCCATTCCCCATGTTTGGTTAAAGGATCCCATTTAGTATTGGCCAAATCTTTTGAAATGATTGCAATCACATATGTATGCATCTGCTTATCCTATTGGACTATAAGCGTCTTGAGTGCAGAAACTGTATCTAGTTTATATACTAAATGGTTACATGGAAGAATGAAGGACTGCATAAATGCATGAGCAGGATAATCTCTCAGCCCATTCTGAAGCGGTTAGTCCATTTAGATAGCAGTCTACTGCAGGGCAGAAGGAAGGTTCACTGAACACGTATTGAGCTTATTGTGTGGCTGGCCCCACGCAGTAGGAAGCAAGGATCATTTATTGCAATGCACAACATTTATGCAGAGACAAGCAACATGATACAATCAACTACAGGTTTAGAGGAGTTCAAAAGAAGATCTTAACCTGTGTGGGGGTGAGGTGGAGTGGAGAGTGGGGGGTTGGCAGGGAGGGAGTGATGTCAAAATGGAGACCTGTAATCCATAGGGTCAACTTAAAAAGAACCAGATGATCCAGGACCTGTAATCCAAGCACTTTGGCAGGTCAAGGCTGGAGAATTGCTTGAGCCCAGGAATTTGGGACCAGCCTAAGCCATATAGAGAGATCCTGTCTTTACACAAAACAAAAACATTAGCCGAGCATGGTGGCATGCACCTGTAGTTACAGCTACTTGGGAAGCTGAAGCAAAAGGATCACCTGAGCCCAGGAGGTCAAGGCTGTGGTAAGCCACGATCATGTCACTGCTCTCCAGCCTGGGTGACAGAATGAGACCCTGACTCAAACAAATAAATAAATATCCAGGAAAAGTGAGTCTGTAGGCATATTCTATGTTGAAGAAACAGCATATACAAAGGATTCAAGACCAGTCAGAGCAAAGCACTCTGATTATAGGGTCAACTTACAAAGAATCAGATGATTCAGGAACTTTTAACCCATGGAGGGGCCTTTATACCTTCCCTTGGGAAGTAGTGAGGTGCCTTAGGAAGATTCTAAGTTTGAAAGTAAGTAGATGAGATTATTTATACTTTAAATAGTTCTCTGTTGAGGGTGAGGCTGCAATGTCTTTTCTTTTTTTAACCAGCTTTATAGAAGACACCATTTTTGAGATTTGGACACATCACACATTGCACAGTATTTCTCACGTCCAGTAGGAGGAGCCAAAGTGTCCACGCTCTTTGTAATCTAGCTGGGGGATTCATGGCCCTGGACTGTTTTGGGAGCTGTCGACTTCAGCACCTCCCATTACCCTCAGTGGCTCAACTTGGACAAATGACAGAAAAACTCTACCAGGAATGAGAAAGGTCATTGCGAAAAAGTAACATATACCTTCCAAATGAATAGCATAATAGCATGCCATCTTGGTCTCTGCTCTAATTTTGTTTTAAATTGTAATGGATGTCTCTCACACTCATATTAAGCTTTCTTAAGCCATGTAATGATATAGGTACCAGTGAGTCATGCCTGATGCTCATTGCTAATATATCTAAGCTGATTTCTGCTCTAAAATAAATAAATCAGAGCAGACTTGGACTGACCTTGATTTTCAGATAGTTGAATATGTTTTATTTCATTTCCAATGGTTATGTTGATATATATATATATATATATATATATATACACACACACACACACACTTCATATGTACTTAAAAATAATCAAAGGGCCCAGCAATGACCGATTTTAATGAAACAACAGCCAGTGTTTCAGCCTTGAATGATTGTATTCATTTTTTCCTTTCTGGAACAAAAATGAAAGAGAACAGAGAAATGATTCCTGTTGGGGAATTTGCACAAAACATTATATTTCAACAGAACTTCCCATTAACTGCCATTTATTTCTTTTCTCATTATTGATAATTTGCTTTTAAATTGAGAATACCTCTTTTACAACCCATCTCATCTCCCTGCACGGTTAGACAATTACATTTAAATTCGGTGGTTTTCCCATTGTAAACAGTTTCTGGGGGAAATGATTATGAAGTTACTAACCCAGATTTATGGCTTCATCGTGCTGTCACTGAGGGATGAGGCCAGTATCAAGAAAAAAGAGACTTGCCTACATATAAATATATTATTATCAAAGAGAGTCCTAAGGAATCATATGCTAAAAACCAGCCCAAATCTCAAAATTCACTGGGTCCAATTATAGCAATGCCTTTCTGAATTTTCCAAAATTATTTTTTTTCAAATGATGATAAAAGATTTCATGGTTTTTTTTAAACATTCCAGTTGTAGGTAGAAGTTCCCTTTGTTTTATTCTCATGTTGGAGGAAACCCTAGCCTGATAGGATTGCAGAGAAACTAATGAATCTGCTATTTGTGGGCAATGGGAAATACCAGGGGTCCTAAAAAATGTATATACAGTTTAAGCGATGCTATCTATGTCTTACTTTTTAGTTCGCCATAATCAGGAGCGTCTGGACGCTGGTGGTAACCACTTTGAGCACTTCTTATAATTGCAGAAGTCAAATGTGACTTGTATTCTACATTTTTTGTTATTGGTATATATAGAGTATTACAGTGGGTTTTTTTTTTCTTCTTAAAATGGGTAAGCCGGGTTCGGTGGCTCAGCCTGTAATCCCGTGCCTTTGGGAGGCTGAGGTGA
>NW_007252299.1:801180-802261 GCF_000164805.1 Carlito syrichta | reverse complement strand
CAAAAAAAAAAAAAAAAAAAAAAAAAAGGGTAAACAATTGTTTTGGTACCCTCTCTACATATGGTCCCATGATGGCCACTGGAAGAGGAGCTATGCAGTAGGTGCAAAACGATACAATCATGGAACTGGAAGATAGGAGCCTCCATCAAGGCTCAAGGCTGGGATCTGGTCTTGTCCAATCCCAGCCACCCTTCAGAAGGCAGGATGGAGCAGTGGCTCCCCAGGTAAAGTGAGGCCGCCCTGAGGATCTTGGCTCCTTGCCCGCTCTGTGACCTTGAACAAGTTATAAAACTCACTAGACCTCGGAGTGACTTTTTCACGCAGCATAATCCCCTGGAATATTTGTCAAAGGAAAGAAAAAGAGGGAAGGAGGGAGAGAGGAAAAGAAGAGAGGAGGAGAAAGCGCTCAAGGAGTCCGGGGCGAGACCCAGGAAGGGAGGAAAGCTGCTTTAACCTCTCTAAGCATCTGTTAAACGGATAAACCTACAGCACCCACTTCACCTAGTGACTGAGAAAAATGCCAGGTAAAGTGCTTTCAACAGCATCTGATGAGAAGCGAGTGCTTATTAAGTGGCGGTGCGTGTTGAGGGGTCCTGGGGCTTCTGGCCCAACGCAGCGCTCAGAGGGCATTCCCAAGACCCTTTCTAGAGTCCGCGCCTCGTGCGGGACAAGGCGGTCAGGCCAGAGGGCAGGCAGGGGACGTCCGGCTGCCAGGCGAGGGTTGGAAGGGGAGGAAGGGGCGGCTCAGGCTAGCGCCCCTCACGCCATGCCTAGCGCTCGGCCTAACTTTTTGCACCTTGGATCGAGCCGGGATGTCTGCCCAGCCGCGAGATTTGAAGATTCGCCAGGAAACTTCCTCGGGACCGCAGTGGAGGAGGGCAAGACGCTGCACCCACTTGGCATTTCCCGGGGGGATTCGTCCCCTCTGACTGGGGGTCGGGAGGAGGGCGCTGGTGCCAGGTGAGCCAGCCCACTTGGGGGCCACGAGGAACTTGCGCACGCGAAAGACCTGGGTCAGTGGCTCGGGCATTCAGCTCTCACCCGTTTTCCCTCTGGGCGAGGAGACCGAGGTGCCGGGTCG
>NW_007252299.1:725638-801160 GCF_000164805.1 Carlito syrichta | reverse complement strand
TATGCACACATTTTCTCGCGTTCGCTCTCCTTTGTTTATTTCCTAATCTCTATTTTTGTTGGAAGATCCCCTCCTCCCCTCCCTCCCGCCCGCCCGCAAGCGCTCTCGCGGGCCGTCCGGGTGCACGCCGCTCCCCAGTCACCCCAGCCCCCTTCCCGGTCTCCCCGAGCGCGGGGTTTGAAGGTCACCTCCTTTCCAGTCCCCGTGCGAGCCGCGCCGCCGCCGCCGCCGCCGCCGCTACCGCCGCCTCCTCCAGCCGGAGCGGGCGGCACGGGCTGCGCTGCCCTGAAGTGGCTCTCGCGGAAGCGCGGCGGCGGACGGAGCCCGGGGTCCGCGTAGGGTGCGGATACCCGAACTCGCGGAGGGGAATCCCCCCACCCCTTCGCCCCATACCCCGGCTGCACCCGCGGTGGGGCGAGGGCGCTCCGCCAGCCACGGGAACGGCAGAGGCGGCGGCGGCGGCAGCCGGACCCACGCGTGCGCCTCTGAGGCCGGAGAGGGAAGCAGCCAGCGCAGCGCCGCGCCTCTGGAGGGGGCAGCCAGCCGTGCGCCCCGCCCCGGCGTCCGGAGCCCGAGAACTCCGCGCCTCCCATCCGGGCAGAGCGAGGAGGAGCGCACCGCGCGCCCCGGGATCGAGAACCCCTGCACTCCAGACCCCCACCCAGTGGCCATCGCGGCCCCCGCCTGCCTGGACCCTCGCCGCGCCCAGGCAGGGGCGCCAGGGCGGGGCTGACCTGCCCGCGAAGTTGCGGACCGTGCGGGAGAAGCCGGCACCCCCCTCCGCCGCCTCCAGCTCATGGTGAGCGTGGCTGGGGGTGCACGGAGCGCACGGGGAGTCAGGGGTCTGGGGCCGAGGAGGAGGCGACCGCTGCCGGGCTCGCTGCGAGTTCTAGGTAAGTCCAGGCGGAGTCGCCGCCTCTGGGCCCCCTGGCCCGGCCCGAGGGTCCCGCGGAGGGAAGATCGGGGTCCCCGAGCTGGCCTCCCCCCGTCGCGGGTCTGGGCACGCTGGACGCGAACTTTTTCAGTGTGTGTGGAGCGATCTCGCAGCACGTCCCCCGAAACCGCGAGTCCCCCACGCGCGTGGCTTTCAGAAGCGCGTCCTTCCTCGCCCCAGATCGCCCCTCCGAAGCGCCCAGGCTGCCTTGTCCGTCCTCCTGGGAGCGAGTCCTCAGCGCGGGGAGCAGCAGGAACCGGCCTGCGCACTTTGACTCGTCTCCCTGGCGGTCTGGAAGCGAGCGCTCCGCGCGCTCCCCTCCCGGTCGCTGCTGCCTCCTTCTCCGCCCTTCGCGGAGTCTGAAAGAGGAGGCAAATCGGCGGCCCGGGAAGGCGGTTGGAAGCGCAGACCCCTCAGTGAGAGGTGGGAAGAGGGGCTCGCAGGGCTGGAGCGCAGCTGTGTTTGTTGGCACCGGGCGATGCCACCTCTACCCCAGGGGAGAGGGGCCAGCCGGGAGACTCGGGAGTGGAAACTCCTGTGCTCACCTGGTTCCTTTCTTGCCTTCCACCCAGGGGAGGAAGCGCAGGCCTGGGTCGCCCGCCTGTCAGCTCCCATCAGCCAGTTGTCCAGGGATCCAGGCGAGGGCGGGGCTGGCGGGGCACCGCGCTCCCACCTCACCGCCACCCTGGAGGCCCGCGAGGCTGGGGTGATTGTGGAGGCCGCTGGGCTAGGGTGGTGCTTCTGGAGCCTCCCAGGCGCCAGCTCCAGGAACCAGTTGTCACGCAGAGCACGGAAGGTGTCCTCGCTGGAAGGGATGGGGAGACCCCACCCTGCCCCAGCCTGGAGCCCCCGACTCCATTTCTTCTGCCGGCGGATGGGGGTAGGGGCGCGGGGAGGGAGCTCATCGCTCCTGCGTGGGCCAGAGCTGGGATGCACCTGCCTGCCTGGAGCGCCTGGGGCGGGGCAGCTCCCCCGCCGGACAGTCCAGGGAAATGGGTACCCAGCGGCAGGTCTCTTCCGTTTAACTTGGAAAGAAGTGGGGGTGGTGTCGTGGAATCGCTTTGTCTGAACTGAAACATCATGTTTCCTAACTTGGGTTTGCCCCGATGATGATAATGATCGTTTCTTTTGGTTTAAAAATCCAATGTTGTGAAGAGGCCTGGCTTTGCCCGCACAAGTTTAGGGCAGGCCCTGCCTGTCATCCCTTCCCTGCACCCCGTCCTTGTCCATCCATCAACCATTTATCATTTATCTTTGTTATAGAAGCAGGACAGGTGGGGGGGGATGAGAGGGGATGAGTCCTTTCAATTTTTAAGTGACCACAGAGGGCCTGGTTGGAGCCACTGGAAGATATATTTTTAGCCAAGATCTTTTATCTTCAGAGACAAGGGACCAGGGGCCCATGAAGGGTAAAGGTGGTCCTGACTGTGGCCAGTCAGTGACCAATGAGGTTGACTCAAAACCTCAGTTCTCTTTGAACTCATCCGGGAGGCCCTGGGTCTGGAAGAAGACTCTGGGTTTTCCTTGAGTCAGCTCATGGTCCGGTTGAGCTAGGAAGAAAGGGTGTCATCTCTTGCACCTGAAGAGTCCTGAGAGTAGAGCTTTGTGACCCAGAAGAGCTTAGGGTTCCTGGCTCAGCTGTGTGCCAGCTGTGTGACCTTGGACAAATTACTTTACCTTTCTGTGCCTCAGTTTGTTCACCTTAAGATGAGAGTTTCAGTAGCAGTTCTGTCCCCAGAGGATTTGGGTGAGAATTAAGTAAAGCAATAAACAATCAGAATGGGGCCTGGCACATGGTAAGGGCCTGGATTATGTCCATGTACTATTTCAGATAGATTGCTCTAATTTTTTAGCCTTATCATGCCAAGTGGGATAGAAAAGGTGGATGGCTTGCTCTTGTACACATGCTCTTGTACACATTCTCTTTCAAATCTGCAACAGAAGCCTCAAGCTCTCCTTTTCTCCTCTCCACATGCTCCGAGGAGGATCGGGCAAGCTGTCCACCAGCCCGGACATAAGCTGGTGGCGTTTGACTTGTTGTCTCCACAAGTAGCATACCCCTGAAAGTCAGTTTCTGCAGCTGTTGTGTGTTTCTACTGACCCACGGGGAGGCTTGCATCTCCCTGGTATCCTGGGATGAAAATATTGCTTTCTTAAATTTTTTTAAATTGGAAAATCGCTCCTTTAGTACATAGAATATTTTGAGAACACAGGAATTAAAGAATATTAGAAGTAGTGACTTTATCACTTATCCTGTGATCCACACATTGCAATGACTATGTTTAAATATAAAATCTTGTGATGTTGCTCGATTGTATAAACACAGCCATGGTCATGTATTGTCCATTAAAAAACAAAAACAAAGCCAAAACTCAATCACCTACTGTACAGGTAGGGTGGCAAGTACACTTCAAGCCCAGACTTTTTTGCCTATGCATGCATGTAGCCAAGAACTATTTGTACACCCTAAAGTTATTGAAATAAACAGAGAAAAAGAAAATAAATAAAAATAAAATATTAAAAAATAAAGATAGCCCACATAAAAGCACACACAGAGAAAACCTGAATCTATGAATACTTCAATCCAGTTCTTAAACAAATTTCCTCTAAATTTTGTTGCGGCAAGAACATGACATGGGATATCTCCTCTTTATAGATGTTTGAGTCTACCTTTCACTATGGTCAACAATCAGCACAGTGTTGCTCAGCAGTCCTCCAGATGTTTTTATCTTAACTGTGTGAGGGATTCCACGAAGAGGAGTTATCTAAAGTATTAAAGCTCACAGAAAGTAGAGGTGGCCAGGGTCTGGGGGAGATGGGGGACACAGGAATTTACCAGTCAACAGGTACTGAGTTCCAGTCATGTCTCAGTAAGTCTTGTTCTCCTAGGAACACACTGTCTTTAACATCACCCTGTGGCCCCACTCAGAAACCAAACCAAAACATGGGTCTGAGCAGATTTCTCCTCCTGGAAGTGGCCCTCTCTGTCCTATTTTCTCTTCATGATAATTGATGCTATTTTTTTACCTCCTCCTGTAAGGTCTGAGCACAGGTCTTCAGACATCCTCACGTCTCTGATGACTTAAAAAAATAGGTTTAGTCCTTTTAGTTTAAGCCATCCCAAGCCATTCTATTTTATCCAAGTCCTTTCAGATAATTTTTTATTTGTACCCAGAAAACTGGGTCTGCCCTGTATATATGTCTGACATCTTACCTTTTCAAAAATTAGACCATTTTGTTGCATCCTTTAAGCTGATGTGTGGAGTAATGAACACATTCCAAGAGGGAAATCGTATGTGACACAGAAAATACTTTGGGGATGCGATTTCCCAGTGGCGTGTAAGGAGACTGTTGAAATCTGAGTACATTTGCTCTGAAGGACACAGGGCAACGCGTCCTGTCTTTGCCACCCAGCATGGGAGTTCCACAGTAAGCATGATCCACAAATTAATACTGGCTGACTTTCCTAAAATCATCCCTTAATCTGTCACGTTCACATTCATCTGTATTGTGATGTTGAAGACCTCAGACACGGAGATGATGTTTTTAAGGAAGCTACGAGGCTCTTTCCAATGTCTGCCTCCATTATTTAAAATACTGCCTCCAGGCACAAGTATAAATATTAAAACTTTAATTAAAGAATCAATCAGTGAAGGAACTTCAAAATGAGGGGACCCAGCACTTTCAGATGACATCAACAGTGAATGCAGTTAGACTAGGTGGTAGAGCTGGAGGTCAACATGAAAAATGACGCATGCAGTCACCTCTTCATATGTTGTATCTATGGCTGTATCTGAGCACCACCATTCACTACCACTGATTTGTCATTGGGCATTAGACACAGAGATGTAGGGGATGACAGCCTACTACTACTAAGGATGGATGTGTTGTCTCGGGGGAAGGAGTGGCTAATGCAGTCAACATTTACTCAGAATGTACCGTGTGTTAGGCCCTGTGCTTAGGCAACAGGCCAGATGAGAACTTTGCTTTCTTGGGGCTTCTATTATCATAGGGATAGGTAGACAATAAACAAAACGCACAAATATATTTGTAAAAGGATAATGACAAGAGTTCCAAAACTTATAATATGGCCATGTGATAGAGCATCACTTTGAGGGACTTCTCAAGGAGGAGAAATTTGAGCTGAGAGCTATGTGAAAAGAAATAGCTGATATCATGTATGAATGTCTCCATTCATTCTGTAAGTTGTTGAGTATTCATTGAGAACCTACTGTGTGCCAAGCACTATTGAAAGCACTTGGAATACAGAGTGAGCAATGTATACAGAATGCCGGTGCAGGTCTAAATAGAGCTTCCATTCTAGGATCTAAGATGGTTATCTGCATGGAGTGCTACAGAGAGAGGGACCACCCAGTGCAAAGGCCTGGAGGCTGGTAATAAAATCATATAAATGAAGGTTGGTCATAGAGGCGGGAAAGACCTGGGAAGGAGTCCGGCTATTAGTCTAATGGGAAGCCATGATGTACTTATGGCTTAAACATCATGGGGATATGGTGAGATGTTTCCAAGATGAGTAAATAAACAAGCAGCTCTTTTCTCGAACTTCCAAGTTGTCTCCATGACCAAGTTTGGTCTATGGCCCGAGTGGTGTCTGAAAAGGTAAGCCCTGCAATATCTAAGAGATTAAGCTTTACCCCGCCTACCTCCTTTTGGGGCTTAGACCAAAATCTTCCATTCAAGAAGAGAGATTATTTTGCAGGGAAAAAAAATAACTTCATTTCCCAGTAATGCGGTGTGTGGGTGGGTGGGAGATGCCGAGAGGATACATCTGTATACATTATCCAACTTAGTTCTTTCTCTGGGGACTCCCTTCAAAGAGGCAACACACGCACGCACTTGGAAGCCCACACACACACACACACACACACACACACACACACACACACACACACAAACACACACACCCTTTTGATGGCTTGACTGACGTCTCTCCTGGGCGCTCCCTGAGAACAGTTGCTCACAGATTCTGCTTATAGATCATCTGTCCAGGTGGATGTCCTTTCAGATTGTGGCCACAGGCGTCTCCCCTTGGTGGGCACGGGCCAGCGTCATGACAGATATTGACACTGACAGGTGGTTTGCTCAGGGAGCACTCTGAGTGCAGCTGACAGTGTCCATCTTGGGAGCTCCCCTGGTCTTGGAAGGTGGAGACACAGTTTGATGGAGGGTTTGGACATCTGGACAATCCAGCTTTCCTCCCACATCAACCGCCAAGTCTATCTCTGTATTCTGGAACGCCGCTATTGCCCGTTGCTTTGAATATGCCCTGATGATAACACCGTGCGTGCAGGGATTGAATGCTTCCTCCAGCACCAGCCGAGCCAGGCACTCTGCCCACCCGGCTGTGTATTGTGCTGTCTTTCTGGTCTGTGGTCCCCTCCCCCACCCTCTCTCCAGCTCACCTTGTCCATTCCCTCTTCTCATCCTTCAGGTTACAGCTCAAGAGTCCCAGGTGCAGGGAAACACTCCCTCGTTTCCCTGCGTTGATTCTCCTTAGTCATTCCAGGGGCATCTGACATTTTCTTGAGTTACTATTTTATCCTCTTTCTCTTACTTACCCTGCAGGATGGTGAACTCAAGGTGAGCTGTGTAAATACCTGCTCGGACGTTGCTGTGTGCCTAGCATCTAGCACGGTATGTGGCACGGTACAGAAACCTCATATGGAATAAAGAATTATTCTGTTTGATACTTCTAGCACTCTCTGAGATTGGTTCTTTTCAAATTCCCATTTTGCAGACAGATAATGAGGCCTAGTCAGGAGTGAAGCAATTTGTGCAGGAGCACTACATCAGGTAAGGGACACTTCAGGATTTTTTTTTGTTTTGAGTCTGTCCCACTCTGTCACCCAGGCTGAAGTGCAGTAGCACAATCATGACTCACTGCAGCCTCAGCTTCCTGAGCACAGGTGTTCCTTCTGCCTCAGCTTTCCGAGTAGCTGGGACTACAGCATGCGCCACCAGATTCGGCTATTTTTTAAAAAATTTCTTCATATAGATGAAGTCTTGGTATGTTGCCCAGGCTAGTCTCAAACTTTTGACCTAAAGCAATTCTCCCACCTTGGCCTCCCAAAGTGCTGGAATGACATACATGAGCCACCGTGCCCAGCCCATGTCAGGATTTTGAACCTGACAGTCTGAGTACACAGCCCCTGATGCTAATCTCTGCACACGTGGCCTCTTTTGCTGCCTCTGTATGACACGAGGGAGGGATGAGGTCATGGATGCAGTGGTCAGGGAGATCTTGCTGCTTAGCTGGAGTTGCTCTGAAGAGTGATATTAGGTCCTTTAGGGCCACCAGAGGAAAGCAAGACCCTTGTTTCTACTTATTGCAACATTACCTTATTGTTGTATGAGAGCCTCACTGGAGGTCTGCACCGGTGCAGTCTGGCTCTTGTCCAGCAATTTCTCTCATCTCTGGCCCCTTTTCTGGGCTCACACTCGAGTGTGGTTTGAAGGAGCACTCGGGCCACCTGTCTGGCTGCAGGCTGTCCCTGGGCATCGTGGTCTCATTGCTGGAGCTGCCCTGATAACCACTTGAAGTGTGATGTGCAAACCGTGCTCACTCATTTAATCATGGTCATCCGAATCAGCTCTCCTCTTCATTTCTTCTGAGCACAAAATTAATCCTTTGTCAGCATAAGAGCTGAACTTGGGCAATCATTTTATATACTGTGAGGTCTGTCTTTCCTCAAGATGCCGACGTCTCTTTCCTGTGTGGCTTAGAATATCGAGCATCAGAGATGAGAATGTGGACTTGAACCTTCACAACTGTCTTCCTCATGTCATCATCATCAATACCTAATGGCTACCATTTGTTGGGAGCTTCTTCTTGAAAGGGTTCTCATGCATCTTTTCATTAACTTTTTGCCACAGACTTTTCATTGTGCCCATTTCACAGATGAAGAAACCCAGGTCCAGCGACCCAGTGGCAAAGCCAGTTTGCAGACTCAAGCAGTTGCTCCCAGAATCCCCTTGCTTCTCTCCCCTGCGGTGTGCCCGGAGGTCACTTTGGGACTGCAGGATGAGCAGAGACACTAGGATAGAGAAGGGACTAGGAAGGGCGCGATGCGGGGGAGTGTCAGCTATCAGAATCAGACCCTCTGGCTTGAAATCTCAGCTCTGACCCAATCCATCCCCGTGACCTTTGGCATTCCTCAATTTCTCAGAACCTCAGTCTGCCCTATAAATGGAGATGATAATTATCCCTACATCGTAGGGTCAGTCAGATGATGAATCAACTTTGGACATGATTGTAGCAAAGTGCCTGGCACTTGGCGTGTGTTCTGTGTGTGTAGGAGTCGTGGCGCTGGTTATGATAGTCATGCCAGTTATTATTATCATTTGGTAATTATGACATCATTATTATCCTTGTTGTTGCTAGAATTTCACAATACCTCTAGGTGGCAAATTGGTCCCGGAATGCGATTCCTCCTGCCTCTTTCTCCTGACTGTAACCAAGATGATGGATTGAGAGTGAAAAGGAGAGAGGCCGGCGTAGCTGCAAGTGTGTGGCTAAGAGAGTTGACAGACTCACGGCTCTGTGTGGAGTTCCGCCTGCCGAGGATGCTGACAGCCGCCATATGCACGGACTCTGATTGATTGGCAGAGAGAAGGACTAATTTATTAGACTCGTTATGAAAAGTGACGGAGCAGGGCACAGAGCGGACTGATTCAGCGTCCATAGCCCTGGCCGGGTTCCAGGGGCACTAGCAGGTGTCTGTGTCCCCTGCAACCTGCCCCCTGTATGATTCTGGGTTGCTGCCTATGCTCTAGAGTGAGTCTCCGAAAGACACCATGGCGTGGCTCAGTGTCATGATGTTGCAGGGGGTCACACCTCCTCCTTTGTCATTCTTAGCGGAAGTGCTGCTGTAATCAAGAGTGCAAGTGCATGCAGGAATCCCTGGAGGGATGGGAAACCATTCTCCTTCCACAGGTTAGGGAAATTTCCTCGGGGAGAAGAAAAGCCATGATGGATGTATCTCTTTAAGAATGTGAAGCTCTTCATAGCAGGGTTTCTTGCTTCTGATTTGGGGAGGTTAGTCAGTCGAAATTATAGCAGGTTCGATGTTGGTGAAATAAAGAAAAGCTCTGAGAGCACTGATCACACTCTCCTTGAGCCAGGAGGCCAAGGGGTGGGAAGACAAGGCTTGGAGCCTTGTGGGTCCAGAAAATCTGCTGCTTTCTAGTTGTGTTACCTTGGGCAAGTAGCTGTACCTCTCTAAGCCTCTATTTTCTTATCTATTAAAAGACAGGTGATGTTGCTTCTCTCTCTGAGGACTGAGGCTCCAGGGAGTTCTATCAAGGCAGCCACTTAGACATTTCAGAGTAGTTGCTTATACATTTATTTGCCTTGGATGTTCAGACAAGGGCTTCTCACTCCCAGACTCTTTGATACAAAAGGTTCTGTAGTTTGTTGGCCATAGTTCTTGGATAGATATTTTGTGTCTAATGATTTCATTCATTTTGCACAGGAAACTTGTATAGGGTTTGTCTGTGTGAACTTGAAATCACCTTTGAAAGTATTTAATGAGCCAGGCTCGGTGGCTCAGTCTGTAATCCTGCGCCTTTGGGAGGCTGAGGTGAGTGGATTGCCTGAGCCCGCGGGTTCGAGACCTGCCTGGGCAACTTGGCGAGACCTCATCTCTACAATAAATCAAAAAATTAGCTGGAGGGGGTAGCGCGCGCCTGTAATTCCGGCTACTTGGAAGGCTGAGGCAAAAGGATTGCCGGAGCCCAGCAGGTTGAGACTGCGGTGGCCGGCAGCGGCCACTACACTCCAGTCTGGGCAACAGAGTGAGACTCCAACTCAAAAAAAAAAAAAAAAAGAAAGTATTTAATGAGGACAAGGAGCCATACACCTCCCCCTCCACAAACTTAGCTCTACTGAGTTGTGCCTTGCTGCTGTCAGTGTATAATGAGAAAATATTGTAAAAAAACCTTTTGACCACAAATTTTTAAAAAGAGATATTGTATTTGCACACAGAAAAAGAATAGACCATTCAGACTCAAGTTTAATAATTGTTACAGTGGAGTCCCACACTTGAAGTAAAAAGAAACATGATGTCATTGAAGACAAGTAAGGAAAAACAGGAAAAACAGGCTATGAAGAATCCATACTTCCTGCTCTTAGTTGCTCTGATGATAATTTTGGGGGACTGTTGGAAATCACTGTGTCATATTCCGTTTCAGGATCAGAAAGAGTTTGTTCTTTCCTGAGGTTCTTGTTAGTATTTATGTACCAGACACTCTAAGTGAGATAACCGTTCAGTTTCCCTTTTCACAATACCTGCCAGGAGACTCAGGGCTGATTTCACAGTCCAATCATGACAGTATATAGGATTTGATAGCATGGATTTTGCCTATTAAGCTTACTTTCGACTCCACTTTATTTCCTTAGCCTTATTTTAATGTTCACCTTTTATTGCATCTCACATTACTGTATGTCATTTAAAAAAGAAAAAAAAAAAACCCTTTGCAAAGGACCTAAAGTGAACATATGAGGGGAAACCCTAAGTAGATGTTCTAGGAGCCCACTGGCATCAGTGTACCAGCTAGCAGTGTTGTGAGAGGTTGCATTTGGCTTCATTTAATTTTTTTCTGGAGACTCTTTCAGGTGTTTGCCCATTTCATGGTGGGTGATTTATGCGTGCACCTGCTCATACCGTGCTGCATGTTCAGAAGTTTTTGGCCAAAAACGGCAGGGCCTCTGTGCTCCACCCTCCCTATCTTGTCCTAAGCAACTTGTTTCTCTGTTTCCCTGGGTGAAAAACTTCCTCAAAGGGAAACGTGTTGCTGATGTGGAAGAGGTGAAACAAAAAATGGCAGGAGCACTCAAAGGCATCAAAAGGGATGAGTTCAAACACTGTTCTGAGCAGTGGAAAAAGCATCTCGATAGGTGCATGCATCAGATGGAGAGGTACTTTGGAGGTAACTGAAGTTTAAACATGTAAGAATAAATACACTGTTTGCTATAAATACATTTCATTTTTTGAGTCCCTCTCATATCTGGTATGCGTGTGTGTGTGTGTGTGTGTGTGTGTGTGTGTGTGTGTGTTGCGGAAAAGAAGAGCAAGGTGATATATTGGCAGGGTCAGTGTTAGGACTCGTGCAGGGCCCCGCTCTGTTTTGCCTTGTGTCCACCCTATCAGCCAGGTCCCTTGTGTGCACATGCCACATTCAGTAAGTGGCTGTGTCATGGGTGGGAGGGCCAGCCCCCACTCTGTGAACCTCTCTTCACAGCACTGTACAGTTCTCTAAGAATAGGGAGTTCATTTATTCACCTCCCCCCACCTCTTCATGTTCTCTCCCTGGCTCCCCATTGCTATCAGAGATTTGTAAAATTCTGGGAAACACTTCTGCGATGTGAACATTTGGGAGTCTACCCTCAAGGGCTGGGTCAGCACAGTGGAGACACTCCTGCCCTTTCCTGCAGTTTGCATTTCGGAATCCCTCCTTTTCATCCATGTGCTCAGTCCAGTTGCTTCCTCACTTCCAAGTCTTCTTCTTTCTTGTTGGTTTTAGAAAAAGGAGCATTGGGTTTTCTTTTCCTTGGTCTTACGTAGATGGGGCACGGTCCCAGGTGTCTCTTGCTGGTTCACTGTTTTGAGACAGTGATTGGTAGAATTGTCATTTATACAAATAAAACCAGGGGGGAAACTGCTCACAGAATTTAACTTGCCTCTAAGCCAACTCTTCCACTTATAAAAGAAAATGAAATTATTCATTCTGTAGAGTTCTAGATTGCTTTACGGGAAGAAAAGAGGGAGCCACTCCAGGGAGAGAGAGGCTCTCCAGCTTTTTGTTCCTTGATGATTCTCTCTTTACATAATTTTGGGGAGCCTACCGGGGTATAATCATTTCCGCAGGCCACGGATGTGCCTCAGTGCACGAGAATAAATAGAGAGCAGTGTCTGGAACTGATGCTTGTCTTTAAAAAGTTTATGAAATGCCAGCAGATGTCAGTGTGTCCTTGCCATTTGATTTTTTTTCCTTTTAACTTTCTTAAAGCAACATTAATTATTTTCAGTAGTAAAACACACACACACACACACACACACACACACACACGAATATTCTCCTGCTACTACAGTCTTAAATTAAGGCACCATAAAGCAATAGGGTTGGGGGAAACCCAGCAGAACCTATTTCATAAAGTGAATCCTCTAAATTATCTGTGTAATATAGTCTTGTCTTTTGCCAGAATAGTGGTTTCAAAATTCAAAGCCTAGTAAAAGTTTTTTTTTTCTTCTTTCCAAGCCATTGTTCAGAAACTAATAATACCTGAAGAATCCAGCTCAGCTTCTGAGCACCGACTGGCTCTGCTAATTGATATAGCTCTTTATTTGAAAGCTGGAGTTTGCTGAACTGGGGAATGGTTAAGGCCTTGTGACTTGTCATCTGAGTTATGGGGAGAACCTCTTGTGGTTTTTGCTGTTATTATGAACACAGCAAACTGTGTGCTCATAGTCAGCTCCTCTGCACACACTGTTTGGTGGAAAATGAAGGCATCTATACAGAAAAAGAGGCCACCAAGGTATTTAAAATTATTCATTTTAAACAAGGGATTATTTGCCAGCATTCGCAATGGTCAAGTGCAAAAAAAGAAAAAACAAAAGCAGGATAATTTATAGGCAGGGAACGATGTACATAACGGCGTATTTGATGCTTATTTAGTTAATAGTTTAGATTAAATGGCACAATACTAAAAAAATGCATGAGTCTGCAGAGAAGAATAAATCTCCCTTCTGCTTGCCTCACCAGAGGTAGCTACTGCTATGGTTTCTCATGCATTTTTTTTTGTAGATACGTTATATAATACAAGCATTGACACAGGAATTTATACCAACATGAGATAGCAGATGAAATACTTCGTTCTACTCTTTGGTCTTTTTAAAGAAATAAATGATATATTTTAGGGATTAGACATATATATAGTATATTCACTATTTTTGTTAATGGATATATAGTATTCCATGACACATATTTACTTTGTTATTTAATTGGTCTCCTTTTGGTGAATATGACCTTAATATTGTTTCCAATATTTCATTACTAAATTCTACAAGGAATAGGCTGGGCATGGTAGCTCATGCCTATAATCCTAGCACTCTGGGTTGCCAAGGTAGGAGGATTGCATGCGCCCAGGAGTTCGAGACCAGAGTAGGCAACATAGAGAGACCTCATCTCTACAAAATTCCCAAAGTTAGCCAGGCATAGTGTTGTGTCCTTGTAGTCCTAGCTACTCGGGAGACTGAGGCAGAAGGATTGCCTGAACCCAGGAGTTGGAGGCTGCAGTGAGCTATGATAATGCCACTGCACTCCAGCCTGGATGACAGAGTCAGCCTGGACCCTGACTCAAAAAAAAATTTCGACATAGAATATCCTTAACCATCATCACTTCCCAAATGTGAGTTTGTCTGTAGTGTAGATTCCTAGAAGTGACATTTTGGGTCAGAAGATACATGCCTTTCATTTTTACAGACACTGCCACACCTGATGTTTTGACTGAACCATGCCCTTACTTCTTGGTGGCTGAATGAGGTTTGGAACCAGATGACATATCATGTTTCTGGTTCTGACTTGGCCACTATGATACCAGGTGTGTGACCATTGTGTACCCATTGACATGTGTAGTAGTCTGTTTCTGCTGCTAAAACAAAATAACTTAGCCTAGGTAATTTATAAAGAATGGACATGGCCAGGCACGGTGGCTCAAGCCTGTAATCCCACCACTTTGGGAAGCCAAGTTGAGAGGATTGTCTGAGCCCACAGGTTCAAGAACAGCCTAGGCAACCTGGCAAGACCTCATCTCTACAATCAAAATGTTAGCCATGTGTGGTAGTGCATACGTGTAGTTCTGGCTACTTGGAAGACTGAAGCAGAAGGATAGCCTGAGCCCAGCAGTTCCATGCTGGGGTGCCACTTGAAGAGTGAGACTCCAACTCAACTCACAACAAAACAAAACAAAACAAACCAGAAGTTTTTGGGAGGTTGGAAAGTCCAAGATCAAAGCTTGGGAAAATTAGTGTCTGGTGAGGGCCGCTCTCTGCTTCCAAGATGGTGCCTATTGCGGCATCCTCAGATGGTGTAAGGTGGAAGGACTAAAGGGTCTAGTTTTCTCCAACCTTTTTATAAGGTGCTCATTCCATTCATGAGGGTAGAGCCCTCATGATGTAATCACTGCCTAAAGGCCCCAACTCTCAATACTGTTACACTGAGGATTAAGTTTCCACATGAATTTTAGAGAGGACACAGACGTTCAAACCATAGCAGAGTGTTTTGCCTTTCTTGTCACTGCTGTTTTTTTGCTAGCACTTTCCATCTGCCAGGTGTTTTAAGAACTTTAATTCCATCTCCACATCTTTGTCCTCAAAAACCACCCTGTGGAGTAGACCCTACTGCCGTCCCCATTTCAGAGATGGGGGTATGGGGACTGAGAGGACTGTTGTGCTTTGCTTAGGGTTGTGGGCTCAGTATTCAGGCGAGGATTCACGCTTATAATTCCAGCTTGAACCATTGAACTGTGCTGCTGCTGTTTTTGAAACAGCAGAGACCACATTGTTGACTTTCACTGTGTTTAATTTCAACATGACTGCACTATTGACCTCTTGGATTGGATAATTATCTGTTGTGCAGGCTGTCCTATGCATTGTAGGAGTTTAGCAGCATCTCTGCCTACTAGATGCCAGTGGCACCCCCATTACCCACCTGTGACAACCAAGGATGTCTCCAGATTTTGCCATATGTCCCTGGGAGGATGCATGCTACCTGTTGGAAACTACTGACTCAAATACCAAACGTGCTCTGGGCACACACAGCATAAAAGCAGAGCCATGCATTTAAAGAGACACATGGTGGCCAACGTCAGCGCATCTTTCATTCAGCCGTCCAGCTGAGAGACACTCATTTAATTTTTCCCCAAAGGTGGAACAGATGAACTGCCCCTTGCTGTAGATTCCAGTCAAGGAAAAAACAAGATGGCGCCACTTAAGTCACTTTCATGCTTCATTCCATCAGTCACATTTCCCAACACTACTTTGTCTTTAGAATTTAGTTTTGAAACGTCCTTGAAAGATAGCCTGGCAAAATAAACTTATAACAAATCATGTTTGCAACTATAGCCCAGTTTATATATTATATGGTTTTCCTCTTCATGTATTTTTCTTCGTGCTCAGTAATGCTCCACATCAAATGGAGAGTACGAGGCGTCAGCCCCACCAGCCTCTACACATGGCATACATTGATAATCAATTCCTTTCTCTCTCATCAGCGATCCCTCCTTGGAATCCTCAGTACATGACTTTAGGTGGAGACTGTCAACCCATTGGAATTACTATGTGAAATGAAATTTATTTGCTATCCCTATTACACGGTGCCTTTTTGGCCGAGAAGAAGGATTACGCTTTCCAAAGAGGCTTATCATGAGATATTAGCTTATTTTTCAGCTACTTTGAGAAAAGTGCTTGATAGATAGAAAGAAATGTCTATTTTTAAAGCATTTGGAATTAATATCCTATTTTGTAACAATAATTGGGCACCTGAGAAATGCCCCTGTTTCCTGGGTACTTTACATATGCTGTCCTCTCGAATATTATTGTTTTTATTGTAACATCTCTCTCTCCCCTGCCAAAAGTCAATCCCCTCCCTTTAAACCCTAGGAGGCAACCAAGTGAGGGTGAAACAAAATGTTTTGTGTACAGCAGGAAACCCGACAGTTCCCTTAGCAAAAGGCTCTGAGAAGCCACAGGACTTTGCTGGAACTGTGTCACTTCTCAGCATGAGGCATGTGAGGGAACTTTAGAGAAAGGGGAACTGGACCATCCAAGACTTCCAGAACTAACTTCTGATGTATAAAGCACTGAGACCAGGCTGCTCTGGGGAGGGGATGCACATTTCAGACTCAAAAATGCTTTTAAGTGGCAACTTGTAAACATCCATTCTAGCATCATGTTTTATTTTTCTTTGCTTTTTTTGAAAGGGGTGAAATAGTTCCCCTAGTATGACTTAGTAACTTGGTAATCGGCGTCTAGCAACTTGACTAACCTATGTACACATATCCACCATTTAAATAATCTTTAACTTTAAATAGTTTCCTGTTTCTGATCTAAAGAAAACAGGCAAAAATAAGCTTTGGGATAAAAAGGCTGAGGGTCAGGAGGTGTCTGCTTTTTTTTTTTTTTTTTTTAGGACAAGTGGCAATGTTTTCCTTTCTCCATTTTTAGATGGTTTAGTCTGTGTGAGATAGGGACAGATAAAGGACATCATCATCTCATATTTCCTCTTCTGAGAAAAGAATTTCTAACTTGGGTGGGAGGCACAGATAGATCCCGAGGGCTTACTGAAGTTTTTATATTCAAAATTGTAAGGATACATGTTTTTAGCAGGGCAGATGGCTCCTAGTCTTTTAGACAAAAGTCATAGTCTCAAAGTGCTATGGGACACAAAGAAAATGAAGATGCCACCCTTCTTAGAACACTAACATTTACACCCTTGTACCATGACCCGATGAGGCAGGGAAAAGGAATAATGCAGCCTAGCCACATTGCCTGTTTTAACTTTCTGGTTGGAGTACGCATGTTGGGGGCTAGAGGGGGTATGGGGAGGTGACAGAGAGCTCAGCAGTTATGAGGAAGGGTCATGTACGACTAAATGTGGAGGGACACAATGTATACTCCTGATTGAGCAGTAGGGATGTGCTTTTCTTTAAATCATAAGCCCTGTGTGTCTTGAAGCCCCATTATTGAGAAATTATCAGCCAAAATTTCAGTTAATGCTAAGATGTTAAGCACAAAAATCTTAATAAAAATCATAATAACAATGTCATAGAAATTGAACCTCTTAACAACATTGATGATGACTTGGAATCAGAAAGTCCCTTCTGAAAATTCCAGGAATTACAGCCACATACATGGGTCTTTGCAGGAGAATATTTGCAATATTTCCATGAAGTTCTTAATAGGTTGACTTTGTGCAACATTTAACTATAGTCCTCAGTCAACTTTTATGAGTTTATGCTTATTTTCAACACGGCTTTCAGTTTTTAACTTACTAGAAGGTTGGTATCTATGAGTCATTTGTAAAAAACATGAAAGTTTGTAGAATGCATTTCAATGTGTGCAATCCTCGTGAAAGACTTGCGTTTTTGGTTCAGGGAGTGACTTGCTGTCCTCATGGTTTATAAATGCTCTAGGTTTATGTACTTTGGCATTATAAGTCATTGCTCTAGGAGGTGAGGAATGAGGAGGGTAGAGGGCTCTCCTGCCAGACCACTGTTCTACAGATATCTTTGTCTATATCTGGGTTACTCTAAAAACTTTACTTTCTAAACTTTTTCATGAGCAAGAGGGGACACAAAGAAACCCGGAATTTACTCAAAAAACTGTGTACTTATCCTTACATATTTAAACTTCCACCACCCTCAAAATATTCTTCATTTTGATGAAATACACCTAGCAATACACTTTTCCACTCCTCAAAATAGTTTTTGAACTTGTCAATTTTGATGCCTTTTAGTGCTTCTGTTGTTTTTGTTGTTGTTGTTTTAACTTCCACATGGGCAAAGCGTTTCCCTTTGAGGTCTTTTTTTATTTAGGGAAACAAACAAAAAAAAAAGTTGCTTGGGGAGAGATTGGGTGAATAGGGTGGGGCATGGGAGTCACTGGCATTTTTGATAAAAAACACAGTGCAGTATGGGCAGGTGTGCTCATAAATCACCCATCATAAAACAGGAAAACGTGTTAAAAGAATCTCCAAAAAAATTTAATTGAAGTTGAATGCAGCCTCTCACAACAATACTAGCTGGTACACTGATGCCAATGGGTTCTTCCAAAATTTACCTATTAGGGGAAGCCTGTATTACAAGGGGCCCACTCTCCACAAAACAATTATTTTGGGGGGGGAACTTCCCTCCCATATACTTACTTATAAGTCTGTTGGACCCAAGACTATATTTTTGTATACTGGCCTTTGTGTATATCAATATCCATATCTGTTCAATTCTAGAATATCACCATTAAATACAATTTGTACTCTTTCAAAACCTTCTCATTGGCTTATGTATTTTGAGAGTGGTCTACTAACAAACAATTACCCATTTTAGGGGATGTGTGTGTGTGTGTGTGTGTGTGTGTGTGTGTGTGTGTGTGTGTAAATACACAGGGGTACTTATTAGGAGCTATTGTGGCTTACTATTTTATTTTATTTTTTATTTTTTTATTTTTTTGGGTTGGAGTCTCACTCTGTTGCCCAGACTAGAGTGCAGTGGCATGCTCCCAGCCACTGCAGCCTCCACCTGCTGGGCTCCAGTGATCCTTCCACCTCAGCCTTCCAAGTAGCCGGAATTACAGACACACGCTACCACACCTGGCTAGTTTTTTGATTTATTGTAGAGATGAGGTATCGCCAAGTTGCCCAGGCGGGTCTCGAACCTGTGGGCTCAGGCAATCCACTCACCTCGGCTTCCCAAAGCTCTGGAATTACAGGCTGAGCAACCGAGCCCAGCCTATTTTATTAAATAAAATAAATAAAATTCATTTATGTGAAACTCCATTTGACTACTTCAGAGCTTTTTTTTTTTCTTTGAATGAATTTTGCAGAAAAGCTAAGCAGAATTATTTACCACTTGGGTTGAGTTTTGCGTTGTTCTTCCTATTTAAAGTCGTGCCCAACAATCCAAATAGAGGTGAATGTCTGTGTTTTTAAATAGACAGAGATTCGACTGGTCTCTTGCCAAGTGGTATCTTTGATTTTCTGTGCATCAGTGTCTACATGTGGACCAGAACCATAAAATTACACACCAACCAGAGTCTCCCACTATCTTCATGCATCCTGGTTTGAAAAAATTTTTTAAAAAATGCTGAATCCTGCAGAAAGTTTCCACTTCCCAGTCCAAGCTGTGTGCATCGCAGGGAGAGAGACCAGATGGCCAGTGGGTTGAAATCAGCAGAGAACCAGCTGGGCTGCAGGAGAGGGCATTTCCTCCTCCACTTCCCTGGAAGTTCCGTCAGGGCAAGTCCCGGAGCTCTGAGCAGGACGAGAGGTGTCAATGTCATGACCTCTGTCTGGCTTTCTGGATCCTTAGATGAATCAAAATTGAATTGGAAGGTGGCAAAAAAAAAAAAAAAAAAGGATCACTCTGAGTTTCCTGCGTGCAGGGAAAAAAAAAAAAAAGAAAGAAAGAAACCCAAAAAACATGCCAGCTTGACAGAAGGTTCGAGGGTAAAATGCTGATGAACAGGAAATAACCATATTTCCCTGTGTTAGCACCAGCTTGGAGACCGAAGCTCTATGAAGAGGGCACACGGTTTGGATGGTTTTGGATCTCAAAAGAAGAATTTTTTTCTCCTACTTAAAGTGAACCCCCCCCCTTTTTTGTCACTGAATAACTGCATTTCTTAGGTTGCCGGCTCCTATGACTGTGATTCCTAACCCCTGATTTGACATTGGGTGTGTCAGCTATTTTGAGGAAAGCTATAGGTTTTCCTAATTCACTCACCTCTAATAATTTTTAAATTATTAATTGTAAAGTGTCTTCGACAGCTCTCTCTTTTAGGTTCATGTATCAGTTATCTATGGCTGCTCCACAAATTAACCCAAAACATAGCAACATTGAAAACATCCATCATTTAGTATTTCGCACAGTTTCTGGGGGTCAGGAATCTAGGAGCAGCTTAGGTGGGAGGTTCTGGCCCAGGGACGCTCTTGAGCTTGCAGTCGAGATGTGGGCAGGGGCTATGTTACTTGAGGACTCGACTAGGACTGGAAGATCTGCCTCTAGACTCACTTACGTGTGGGGGCAGGCCTGAGTTCCTCAAGGGCTGTTGTGCAGAGGCTTCAACTCCTTGTCACGCATACCTTTACAGTCAGAAAGCTTTCTTTCCCTTAGAGCAAGAAATGAGAGAGAGAGAGAGAGAGAGAGAGAGAGAGAGAGAGAGAGAGAAAGAGAGACAGAAGTCCTAATGACTTTTTTGGGGGTACTGTATAGTTTCTCCTGTTACTAACATCTGGCATTAGTGTGGTACCACTATGAATACATTTTTATTAACTAAAGTTAATAGTTTATATTAGTGTTCTCTGTGTTGTGCGATTCCATGGTTTTTAAAAAATTTCCTTTTTACTTTAAAGTCAGGACTGGGTGCATAAGTGGTCTACGTACAGGTGAAGTTTGAGCCACCATTGGACCTCACTTGGCCTGGATTGGGATCATGCAGCCTTATTGATGTTGTGTTCGCCCCCCTCCCTTTCTCCCTGGCAGTGTCCCGCTGCTGCCAAACCCTTTCTTGTGCTTTTTTTTTTTGAGTTAGAATCTCACTCTGTCGCCCAGACTGGAGTGCAGTGGCCGCTCCCGGCCACTGCAGCCGCGACCTCGCTGAGCTCCGGCGATCATTCCGCCTCAGCCTTCCAAGTAGCCGGAATTACAGGCATGCGCTACCACGCCCGGCTGATTTTTTGATTTATTGTAGAGATGAGGTCTCGCTGTCCAGGCGGGTCTCGAACACGCGGGCTCAGGCAATCCACTCGCCTCAGCCTCCCAATGGCGCGGGATGACAGGCTGAGCCACCGAGCCCGGCTACTTGTGGTATTATGACAGGTGTTCAGGGCATGTTTTTTAATTCATTATTTTAATGTAGTAAAATACACATAACATACATTTACCATCTTAACCATTTCTAAGTCTGCAGTTCAGTGGTATTTAATACATTCATATTGTTGTGCAACCATCACCATCATTCATCTCTAGAACTCCTTTCATCTTGCAAAACGGAAACTGGGTACCCATTATGCAATAACTCCCCATTCCGTGCTTTCTCCAGCTCCTGAAGACCTCCATTCTACATTGATGATTTTGATTAAGTGCCTCAAATGAGTGGAAACATGCAATGATTGTCCTTTTGTGACTGACTTATTTCTCTTAGCATGAAGTCCTCATGGTTCATTCATGTTGTAACATGTGTCAGATTTTTTTTCCCCTTTAATATTGAATAAGGTCTTATTTTACGAGACCACCTTCTGTTTATCCATCCACCTGCTGCTGCATACTTGGGTTGCTCCCACATTTTAGCTATTGTGACAATTCTATGGGCTTGGACCAATGTATAATGACATGTATCCACCATTACAGCATCATGCAGAATAGTTTCACTGCCCTAAAAATCCCCTGTACTTTACATAGTCTTCCCTCTTCTTCCCCCCGCCAGACTTGTAGCAACCATTCATCTTTTTACTGTTTTTCCTTTTCCTGAATGGCATATAGTTGGAATCACAGAGTATGCAGCTCCCAGTGGGTTTATGACCTAGTCCAGAACCAAACGTCCTTATTTCTACCTTATTCTATCTGTTGGAAGCAATGCCAGCCCACACTCAAGGGGAGGGTGATTAAACTCCACCATTTAAAGGGGGAAGAAGTTATCAAATAACTTGTGAACATGTTTTAAACTACCATAGTTAAGAAGAGGCTGAAGTTCCAGCATTTTTTTGAGCATCTGCTGTACGTTGGACAGCATGCTTAGTATTTTATGTGCATTATTCAGGTAACTGTCAGATTTATCACCTCAGTTTTCTAGATGGGGGAACTGTGACTCCCCCAAGTCACATACCTTGTAAATGTCAGAGCCAGGATGCACTCTCAGGTCACCTAGAAACCAAAGCCCAAGTCTTGAAATTATATCATGCAGCTTCCCTTTAGTCTAGGGGGGAAGTCTTAGTCCAAGGCTTAGATTCAGGGGATAAAAATGTCAGAAGATGTCAGTGGGGGATGATGCTAGACATCTTACAGGTGCCTCTCCAAAGGCATCCTTCACCCTTCTTCAGTGTGTTAGTTTCCTATTACTGCTGGAACAATGACCACAAACTGAATAGCTTAAAACAACACCAAATTAGTATTTTAAAAGTCCTATAGTTCAGAAATCCAACACAGGTTTCACTGAGCTATAACCAAGGTGTCAACAGGATAGTCTTACTTTCTGGAGGCTCTGTTGTTTCTTCCAGAGGCCACCGTTACTCCTTGGCTTTTGGTCTCTCCCCCATCCTCAAAGCCAGCAGTACCACATCTCTGACCATCCTCCACAGTCCCATCTCCCTGGATACCTCTCCTGCCTCTCTCTTCTACTTCTAAGCACCCTTGTGATTATGTTGGGTCCACCTAGATGATTCAGAATCATCTCTCTAGCTGAGGGTCAACTGATCTGCAAGCTTAATTCACCTGCAAACTTAATTTGCAGGTTGAATTTACAGGTATGCACAGTTTCCTGGGACTGACTAAAAGGTGAACATCCTTGGGGGTCATTATCCTGCCCTCCCTGCTCTTTTCCCAGGAAGCTGATGTATAAGGATGATATCAGGGGTTTTTTTCCCTTTGATTTCCAGTTGAGTTCTGCTTATGGGGAGTTTTGGCAGGAGATTGGAGGGAGGAAGCCAAGTGTGGTCCTCCCTGAGTGGCAGAGAGTGTCCTTTAGATACTGACTGCTGCTGTCCCTCACTGTAGCCTTCTCTCTTTCTGGGAATGCCTAACTTCCTTCCCCTTAGCCATTTTGACCTAGGGAAAATAATATTTCTGCTGCTACTGAATCTAAGTTTCTGCACATCCTGTGTGGTTTCCCTATGCGCTACCTACATCTTTGAAAATAGGACTTTTGTAAGTTAAATCTCCTTAAATAATCCTAATTTGAGTATGCCATATGTTTCTTATTGAGACCTTGACTGACGCAGTGGCTAAGGGTATTCATATTTGAAGTTAAAATAAACAAAAAAGAGATGTGTCTTAAATTAGGATAAGCTGAATCTTTCAAAGCGTGGCACCTAACCCTTTGATGGAGAAGCGAACATAAATCCAGAATCCGGGGCACCATGCTGTTTTCATAAGCCAAGTTAAATTTCCATAGGGAAGCAAAGCTTTTTGACTTCTTAACCAAGAACTTCTTAGGATGTGGAATGTTCTCTCTTTGAGTTTTTCCTGGCATGAGTTACAAAAGGTAAAGAGTACAAGAACGTGGCCCCATCCCTACCTACTAGGTATGATGGGCTATTGCCCTTGTCTTAGAATACCTGATTTAAGTTAAAAAAAAAAAATTCCAGCAATTCCACAGGTGAGCTAATGAGCTAATTACAGATAGTCGTTTCAAAACATTGGCACTCCACAAGTAAACAGCATCTGCCTTTGATTAAGGTGTGAAATTTTAAAAAGGCGTGAAAAGATGGGTAGTATCTTCAGGTGGTTTCTTTTTTTATTGTGAAGGAAATACTATATAACATTATCCTTACGTGTGTTTTCCTGTTAGAACCATGAAAACCACATCACACATACCAAGACCTGTCCTTGTCATGAGTCATGAACTCTGAGCTGCCTTTCTCCCTGGGCCTTCTCTGGGGCGGAGCCTGGCCAATTGTCCTCAGAGTTGGAGTTTTGTCATTGTTCCCTCCTGTTCCTGCATTGTCCATTGTTTCCACTGTGCAATAGCTGTTCCCTCCGCATACACATAGACTGGGTTTATAAAATGCTGAGCTGTTTGTCTCTATGCTACATTCATGGTGCTAACTGTAGACTGCACATTAGAATACCAGGAGGGCTCTTGAAGGTAGCCATGATGCCCAGACCATGGCCCCAGAGACTCCAATTTAATTGATCTGGGATAGGGCTTTTAATAAGCATCCAAGGTTCAGAATAAAGGAAGCTTCTCAAATTTTAATGTGCATGCAAATCATTCAAGAACCTTGTTAAAAATGCAGATACTGATTCAGCAAGTCTAGGATGAGACCTGAGAATCCAAATTTATGGTAAACTCTGGAGCAATGCTGCTACTGCACACCCATCGAATACACTTTGAGTAGTCAGGAGACAGAGCATTTGGGTGGTGACAAATATCTCTTAGGATGGCTGAATGCTAATGCTTAGGTCTTTGTTGACTTGAATCCAGATTCATGAGTTCTGTAGAAAGCTGGAGACCTGTCATCTAATTTGGGTGATTGAGTTATAGAATGGATGAAGTCTTCAATAGCAAAACATAGCCAAGCCTTTTCCCATGTATCATGGTCACATTACTGATGAATCCATCCATTCAATTCACTTGTTCATTCAATGAATGTGTATCATATGATATACCTATTGTATACCAGATATCTTTTCAGTCCTAAGGATAAATCAGTGAGAAAGATGAGTGAAACTATTGACCTCAGATATCCCAATGAAGGGAGGGGAAAGATATTTACTCAAGAAAATATGAGTCAACAAGAGATACTCAATGGTGACATGTACTATGAATGATATAAAGTATGATGTGTTTCCTTAGGTGGAGGGTGTGACTGTAGAGTTTAGTTTGCTTTGTATGTCAGGTAGTCAATGGAAGTTTCTAAGAAGAGAAGACATTTTAGCTAAGACCTAAAGGGTGAAAATAAGGCATAAAAAGATCCAGGGAAAGACCAGTCCAAGAAAAGAGAACAGGGCAAAGGTCCTGAGGAAGGAAGAAGGTTGATTTATGGGGGAACAGAAAAGAGATCAGTGTAGCCTTGGTGTTGTGAGTGAGGAGGAGAGTCGTGTGGAGAGGAAGGGAAGGAACATCTCATGATGGGGATAAGGGCTGTGAGTTCTTTTCTAAGCACCAAAACAAGCCATTTAATGGCTTTAGGCAAGGAAGAGGCATGTTCTGATTTATGAGTTAAAATGGTCACTTTTATTGCTATGTGGCAGATATATTAGAAAGGAGCATGTTGAAAGTGGACAAAGGGAAACAGTTAGTAGTAGACTCTTGGAGTAACTCAAATGGGTGATGATGTTGGGCCAGCCTAGAAAAATGGCAATTGGATACAATTTTGAGATAATACTAACAGACAGAGGGATGAGGGAAAGGGGTGAAGCAAGGATGACTCCGAGGATATGGATAAATAGTAGTGACGTACTCAGGGTAAAGGAAGCTGAAAACACATCATCTGATTGGGGAGATAGGTTATGGTCTAGAGCAGGGGTCCTCCAACCCCCTGGGCCATGGACCAGTACTGTCTGTGGCCTGTTAGGAACTGAGCCACACAGCAGGAGTTGAGTGGCAGGCAAGCTGGCAAAGCTTCATCTGTATTTACAGCTGTTCCCCATCACTTGCATTACTGCCTGAGCTCTGCCTTCTGTCAGATCAGCAGCAGCATTAGATTCTCATAGGATCGTGAACCCTATTGTGACCGGCGCATGTGAGGGATCTAGGTTGTATGCTCCTTATGAGACTCTAATGCCTGATGATCTGAGGTGGAGTTGAGGTGGTGATACTAGTGCTGGGGAGCAGCTGCGAATGCAGATCAACATTAACAGTAAGGTTTGACTGCACAGGGATGATAATACATCAGTTGCTTGCAGACGCCTATCAAAACCCAATCAGTGAGTGACAAGTGAGTTGATGTACTTCAATTGTACAGCTGCATCTGGTGACAGGTTTTAAGTCAGAATTCGACACTTACTTTAGTCCATAGGTGGTCCGCCCGTTATTTTATTTTGTTTTATTTATTTTTAATTTTCATTTTAAAGATGTCGGTTACAATTCAGGTTTAGGTATACAAATGGTCTTTGTACAGGTAAATTACCGCTTCTGTTTACACCTCTTTTTAAAATGGTGAGTTGTATAATTATTTCATTATATATTATAATGTAATAATAATAGAAATAAAGTACACAATAAATACTATGTGCTTGAATCAACCTGAAGCCACCCTCCTACTCCCAGTCTGTGGAACAATTGTCTTCCACGAAACTGGTCCCTGATGCCAAAAAGGTTGGGGACTGCTGATCTAGATAGACCCTTCAATAGCAAAACATAGTCAAGCCTCTTCACATGCATCATGGTCACATTACTGATGATTTCATTCATTAATTCACCCATTCATTCATTCTTTTACTCAATGAATATGTATTGGGTACCTATTGTATACCAGGTATCTTTTCAGTGCTGAGGATAAATCAATGAAAAAGATAAATGAGGTTATTGCCCTCAGATAGTCCAGTGGAGGGAGAATAGCTAATTTGCAGGCCTGGCAAGACTCGTAAGTGCCATTGTGGACAAGCTTGAACTGCCTATTAAACTCTCCAGTGTAGATTCAAGAATAGAGTTGTATACTAAAGGGTAGAGTTTAAGGAAGAAGTCAGGTGTAAAGACAGGATGTGAGGAAGCTAGTCACATATTTATCATATTAAAAGACACAACCGAATGAGTTTTCAAGGACAGAAAAACATAGCTAGAGAAAGTAGCAAGGAAATACTGAGGTTCTGAAGAAAAATTGGCCCCAGGTTAGGGAGGCAGCATTTGATCTTTTTATTTATTTACTCATTTATTATTATTATTATTATTAGAGATAGAGTCACATAGGTTGGAGTATAATGGCATGATCATGATCATAGCTCATTGTAGCTTCATACTCCCGGGCTCAAGTGATCCTCCTGCCTTAGTCTCCCAAGTAGTTGGGACTATAGGCATGTACCACCATGCCTGGCTAATTTTTATTTTTGTAAAGAAAGCATCTCACTGTGTTGCTCAGGCTGATCTCAAACTCCTGGCCTCAAGCCATCCTCCTGCCTCAGCCTCCCAAAATGCTGGAATTACAGGTTCAGGCCTCCACATTCGGCCTGATCTCTTTTGAGATCCCTGTTGGTTGGGTTCCCAGATCTTAGAATCAAGGCAACCTTTGCAGAGATTTCAATAATAATTTGTCTGTAAACTTTCAGTAAACATTATTTCCCAGATGTGGAACATCTGGCCAAAGTCAATGTGATTTGAAATGATGTTAGCTTTATCTAGATGTCTCTCTTGGAGCGATAAATTGTGAGGAAACAGATATTACGTTGGGCGATTACAGAGAGTGGGGGAAATAAGCATGTTGGTTCTTAGGCCAGATGTCTAAATATATGGTAAACAGAGTGAAAGGATGTTGAGGAAGAAAGGCTCATGCAGAACTGGCATCCTTTCAGCTAAGCCAGACAAGGTTGTGGATGAAGGATGCTGAAGATGTAGTCTTGGACCCAAGGAAGAATCACAGAGGACATATCATATGGAATGATTACTTGGCTAATGAGCCTTGAAGGACAGGGAAAAATTGACCACAAAACAAATTAAACTGGTACCTGACATCCTAATGTTCTTTACAAATACATGTTAATGTGTGTGTGTGTGTGTGTGTGTGTGTGTGTGTGTGTGTGTGTGTGTGTTTCCTCATCCCAGCCCACTTAATTTAACCAACGCTACCCCCCTGGTGAGACTTATATCGACCAACTACGCTTCCCCTAGTCTGACTTAGAGGTGGGATACCATGTATGAGGAGGCGATTTGGGTTTTTAGGTAGATCCTTTCCCTGTGGTTGTTCTTGGCAGATGATGAAAGATGAGATTTCTCTGAAAAGCTCATCCCTTTGAATTGTGTTCCCGAGGAAAGAGGCCAGATGCCACATGACCAAAACTTTAGAAAACTCCAGGATTTGGGGTGATGAGCATGCAAAGCCTGGCTGTCTTCCATCTGCAACAAGGGCAAAATCAGCAGGGAATGGACCAAAATGCAGAGAGAGAGAAGAAAGTTAAGGGTGAGGGATGATTTCCCCACACATCAGGTTATTTCATCCCTAAAGGGAATGGTTAGGGTGAGTGGGATCACCCTTCTATCGAGCAGGGGAATACTCACTTAGCTATAGTGACAATCACCACAGCAATGTTTCGTGTGTTATTTGCTATGTTCAGACTTCCTTTAAAGGTTTTTGCCTTCATTAGCTAATTTAACTCTACAGCAACCAAAGAAAGGGAGATACCATTGCTGTGCCTGTTTTATATATGAACAAGTACAGTCCAGAGAGATAAAGTGATTTTCCTAGGGTTTCTCAACCAGTAAAACGTGGGATTGGAACTCAGGTAGTTCCTTGTCAGAGGTACATTTTGCTACATGATAGAAAAAAATGTTCAGTTAATAAAAAAAGGGAAGGCCGACATATCACATGGGAACCAAGGATAAGGTCTTTCTGAGATTTCCAAATGGGTTTAATTTAAAATAAATACAGCCACTTATGTTATGGTTCATATGTGCCTGGAATTTTACCCTAAAATTTTCCTATTTAATCTGGTTTAAGTATTAGAACAGCTCCATGGGTTGGGTCTTACTGTCTTCATTTTACATTGGAGGAAGATAGCTCGGGAAAGCTCACAGATCAGGGTTCGGCAACTGGACTTGGCTGAGCTAGGATTTGAATTCACATCTGACTCTGTCACTAATACCCTTAAATTAATATTTGGTACTACTTAAGTGTAAGTGGAGAGGTCCTTATTTTTCTCTCCCGGACCCAGCAGAAAGTATAGAATGAATGCTCTGTGCCTTTTCAAGGTCACCTATCATTTGTAGACAGTAGTATAAGTATTAAGTCTAACTTATTGTAATATTTTCTTCTAGATAGCACGAATTTCTTTCCAAAGATCAATGTCTCTGAATTATCTATAGTCCCAAACGCTTATTTTTGCTTTAAGAATTGCTCATAATGGCTGAATAGCAGAAAGCAACCAAACTGTGATTTCTTTGGTTCTGCTGATGAAACTTCATTATTTAATGTTCCCAGTAATAATACTGGACACACAATTCTGGATTAAAGTATGTGCCTTCTCAAATGATGTACCCTGGAAAGGTTATTATTAATAAAGGTAGCATTAAACACCACAAATAACTCTGTAACCTTGCTTGAGCTTAATAAATTCTCTGCAGAAAATTTTATTTGCAGTAAACTCTTAAAATTCAGCTCAGTTTTAATATACCGTAACCTTCAGTGACCCTTATCATTCATTATATACGAATGACCTTTCCAAAGTTGAGAAGAGTAGTTGCAACAGCTTTTGGGTATTAATACTTTTAAGAGGTAGATAGAATTTTCATTCATTCCTACTGATCATTAATTCATGTATTTTAAAGACATTGCATTATTCCTTTTATGACACAGTTGGTGATGGTTTCATAAGGGCGTGGAATATAAATGGTTATCCTGGCTCAAGTGGGCTTCCATCATTTTTAGACACTGAGTTCTATTTATAGCCTGACTTAGGCTGGGGCTACCCTTAGAAGGAGCAATGTCAGCCTGCTGGATACTTGATCACCGTCATCTTACATCGTCTATAAGCCTTTTTATAAAAAACTTTTTATGATGTAAAACTTAAAGCATATACGAAAACAAAAGAGAAGAGCATCAAGAAACACCTCACAGCTGTCCCCCAGATTCAATAGTTATCAGGGAGTGGAGAATCTTATTTTATTTATGTCCTGGCCACACTCTGTCTTCAGTCTCATGCTACTTTGTACATATGAATACCAGATATCATACATGTTTCCATAAATATTTTGGTTTACATCTCTAAAGGATAAGCCTTTTTCTACCTACTCATAACATCTATTAACAATTTACAGTCTTTTTTTCATATCACCAATTATTAAATCATTGTTTAAGTATCCAGCTTTTTGCAAAATGTCACTTTTTTTCTTGTTTCTGTTTCTAAAAAATACTATTTTTCATTGCAGTTTCAGGTTCACAGCAAAAAATCAAGCAGAAAGTACAGAGATTTCACAAGTTCCCCTCACCCTATGCATGCACGCCCCCCCTCCATTGTCAACAGCCCTCACTAGAGAGGCACATTTGCTACGGTCAGATTTATGATAGGTTACTTGAAACAGGATCTGAATCTGGCCTATGCATTGTGACTGGTTGACATATCTTTAAAAGGGCCCTCTACTCTGTTTTAAGGACCTTTAAATCATTATGCACACAGCATTTTTGTTTGTTTGTTTCTTACATTTTCCTTGGTGATTGTGGTAGAAAACAAATCATGTGTCCTGCAGTATTTCCCACCATTTAGTGTTTGCTGATTGCATCCCTGTGGTGTAGTTCCATATATTCTTTTGTCGTTTGCATTCTTTTAAATTGGTAAGTTGATTCTAGAGACTTGATCAGATACAAGTTCAATGTCTTTAGTGGTTTGTTCTTCCAAAAAGAAGCACATCCTATCAAGTTCTCTCCCTTTTGGCGATACTGTAACTATAGATGCTTAATACTTAGATTGGCGAATTTTTCAGGGGTCACCAAATGGTAATTTTTCAGGGGTCACCTTTGTCCTCCCTTCTTCATGAATTTATTGGAATGCTTTTGAAGAGAATTTCCCCTGTCTACTATTAGGATATTCAAGGGTATAGTTTATATAGGAAACAGTAAAAAATGTTTGATTTTCCTTTTGTGATTTCACATCTATGAGTTGTCTTATTTTCACACTCCAATAGTGATGATGTATTATTTTTTCTATTATTGCAAACTCAAGGATTGAATGTATTATCTTTATTGATGCTAAAATTATTTATTCTTCAACCATAAGGATCCTCTTGGAGTTGCCTCATGAGTCCTTTTGACATGCATCTTCCTGTCTTTGATCACTCTCTTGCTGTTTAGTGTGATGGGATGGTCTAGATTCATCTTGCACATATTCTACCCTAGACCTGGAATAATTCACTTCCCCAAGGAGTTCGGGTTCCTAACGATATTTCAGGATCATATCCTCGGCAACGTGGGTGTCATATGAGTCTTAAGAGAACCAAGCCATCTTTTCCCCAACCACCTCCTGTTTCCTTTGTCATGACCAACAACCCCTCCTCCATCCATCCAGGTCCTCAGACAGAAACTGCAGAGCTTTCTTTTATTCAACTTTTTTCCTCACAACCCTTGCTCTCTTTTCTTTTCCATGTTCCACTGCTGTGGTCAGATCTTCATGAGAGAAGAACCCTCCCCCCCCAAAAAAGCCAGGAATTTATTTCCTAAAAATTGTGTATTTATTTTTACATGTTAAAACTACAGTCACCTTCAAAGCACTCTTCGTTTGATGCCATACACCTATTAAGATGCTTTTTCCACTGCTCAGAACAGTTTTTGAACTCGTCAACTTTGATGCCTTTTAGTGCTTCTGTGGTTTTTTTGTTTCACCTCTTCCTTATCGAGAAAATGTTTCCCTTTGAGAACTTTTTTCATGGTGGGGGGGAAGTCACACAGGGAGATCTGATGAATAGGGAGGTATGATCAGGTGAACAGTAGGGCACAGGGGTCATGCTGCTTTTGGTCAAAGACTGCTGAACACTCAGTGCGGTGTGGGCAGGTGTGCTCGCAAATCACTCTTCATGAAATGGGCAAACACACTGAAAGAATCTCCCCCAAAAATTTCACTAAAGCCAAATGCAGCTTCTCACAACAATGCTAGCTGGTACACTGATGCTGATGGGTTCCTAGAATACTCACCGAACTCAGGAAGCCTGTACTACAAGGGGCCCGCCCTCCAAAAGACAATTCCGAGTTTTTCTGGGTCCCCTCGCATATATAGTTTGGATGTTTGTCCGCTCCAAGTCTCATGTTGAAATGCAATCCCTAGTGTTGGGGGTGGGTCCTGGTGGGAGGCGTTTAGATTATGGGGGCGGATCCCTCATGAATGGCTTGGTGCCCTCCCTGTGAAAATGTGTGAGATCTGACTCTATTAGTTTACAGAGAACTGTTTGTTTAAAAGAGACGGGCTCCTTCCTTCTCTCTCTTGCTCCAGCTTTTGTCATGTGGCACAGCTGTTCCTCTGCTTTCTGTATGATTGTAAGCTTCCTGAGACCTCACCAGAAACTGATGCCAGCACCATGCACAACCGTGAGCCAAAACAAACCTCTTCTCTTCACAAATTGTTCAGCCTCAGGTATTCCTTTATAGCAATGCAAAATGGACCAATATAGACCTCCACATTCCTTCACCTGGGCCAACAAGTTTGACTCCCAACAAATGACTTGACCTTTGGTCTTTCTCTTGTTTTGTCCCTATAATAGCATCCAAGTCTGTTTTATGGGGGAAAAAAAAAGGCAAGAACAGAAAAACAAAACCAAACCAAAATGGCTCTTGCCATGCCCCTACTCAAAGCCTTCTATGAGGGCTGACAATTAAGTCCGCAAACTCATCCTAGAAAAAATGCTCCATACCTCATTGTTGAATATCACTGTGGTCACCTTCGAAGTCCTCCCCTTGAGAAGTTGTGCACTGATGCTAGTGCCTAGTCCACCTGTCAAAGCAATTTTGGAACTCTTTTTCTAGAATGACAATCAGAACTATTGTCGTATTACCCTTGATGTCCTGAATGTCATCAAAATGTCTTCCTTAAGATATTTTCCTTTTTCTTTGGGTAATGAAAAAAGTCATTGGGAGCCAAGTCAGGTGAGTAAGGAGGGTGTTCCCATACAGTGATTTGTTTATTGGCTAAAAACTCCCTCATAGACAGTGCAGTGTGAGCTGGTACTTCGTCTTGATGCAAGAACTCCTTGGAGACTATTTTTGCACACACCTTTCTCATGCCAATATTTTCAGTTAAGATTTTGCTGTTTCTCTATTGATATTTATTTGGTCTGTTATGCTTCTCAGTCAGCTGATGATTCTGACGCACAATTCGATGAGTTTTTGCAATGTTTTCATCAGTTCTACTTGCTACTGGCCGTCCTAACCTCTTTTCATTAGTGACGCCTTCTCTCCCCTCAGCAAAACATTTAATCCATTTGTACGCTGCCATTTTCTTCATGGCATTACCCCCATACACTTGGACTACCATGTTCCTGATGTCACTTCCACTCTTGCTAAATTTAACAAGAAATGTAACGTTTGTTCTGTGCTCTAATTTAAGCGCCAACATTCTCAGGAGGGCACACAAAAACATGCAACAACAATAATGAATGCCACTCAGCAAGACATTGTTACATGGTGACACAAACCCAGCTGTGAGACATTGATACACCAGGGTTATGAAACCTCACTGACTGACTTGTTTGTGCAGTGTTGCCAAAGCAAGCACAAGGTGGCGAGTTCGCAAACTTAATTGTCAGACACTGTATGACTCCTAGTGCATGCTCTAGTAGGGTGTTCACACTGTTCTAGTTCTTGATGACCTTCTGTTTCCAATCCCATAACCTGCTGCTTCCTTCCATTTCATTCACAATAGAGATTTTCCCATAATCCCCCTCACTTTATTCCTGTGCCCCCCTTCCCCCAACTCACCCAAGTTCATGCAGAAATTTATGCCATGGATCTGTTCAGATTCCTGTTTTTTGTGAAGCGTTCCATGGACCCCCTGCCCCTGGCTAAAATGATTTGTCCTGTCTATTTTGTTCCTTTAACACGCATTTTGCTTAGGCATTTTCTATGTGCCTTGATGTCCTAATCTGTAAAATAGAACTTTAAAGTCCTCGGATGTGGGCTTGAGCTCATCGTGAGTGTTTCATAAGTATTAGCTCATCTTTGTGTGGTTAGTGGTAGTAATGTGGGTCATGGTAATATTTTTCCATGGGTCTCTATTAATATCACGACATCCCTACAATTTCTCCTGGCTCTTGTTTCTCCTCTAAATTGGGAAGTTCTTCAGGGAAAGGGTCTCACCTTCACAATTTGTATTTTTTCATCCTTGGAGCCGAGCAGTGTCTTGTACAGTAGACTCCCAGTCATTATTTGCAAATTTCATGCCACGGATATGTAGCAGGAATTATCTGAGGGTACATAGTGTAACTCCTGCCTCAGTGTTGCATCCTAGCTGGAAGCAATAAACAATGGAATAATGTCACCTGGTGCCAAAAGATGTCACAGAGTAGGGAGGGCACAGAGAGTCTGAAAGAGCAGAAGGAGGAAAAAGTGTATGGACCCATCAGGAGTGTCTCTATCTTGAAGAGTGGGTTGAATAGAGAGAAGCGAGGGGGTTGCTGGAGGAGGGGAAAGAGTTAGAACGGAAGTGTGGAGGTCACAAGAGGTGACGGTGGCTGAATGTAAACAAAGAAAATCACTTGGCTGAATATTAGTGCGTCAAATCAAGAAAATTCCAGTGCAAATAAACACAGTCTTAGGAAGTGAAATGAGCATTAGTCACGGTTTTATCTTTTGGGAGAAAACACTGTCTCGAATACAGAGGCATACTCATCACTACCCCAGATAAAGTTAAATAAATAAAACACTATTCTGCTTTTAATCTTTCCCTAAGAGATCTTCAGTTCTTAGATGGTGCTTCTCTAAAGTCTTAGACATTTTCCTCTCTTGTGCATTCTAAATAGTACCTCTTGGCACGGAGTATAGGGAACCATTGGGGAAAGTGAGGGAACCGGCAGTTTCAGACAGTGGAGGAGGGTGAAGTTTCAGAATCTTCCCTAACATGTGAAAATTTATTTATTTTTTATTTTTTTTAATTTTTAATTTTTTTTGTTTTGAGTTGAAGTCTCACTCTGTCGCCCAGACTGGAGTGCAGTGGCCGCTTCCGGCCCCCGCAGCCTCGATCTGCTGGGCTTTGGCGATCCTTCCGCCTCAGCCTTCCAAGTAGCCGGAATTACAGGCATGTGCTACCATGCCTGGCTGATTCTTTGATTTATTGTAGAGATGAGGTCTCGCTGCCCAGGCAGGTCTCGAACCCACGGGCTCAGGCAATCTACTCACCTCAGCCTCCCAAAGGTGCAAGATTACAGGCTGAGCCACCGAGCCCGGCTGAAAATTTTGTTTTTAATTTTGGTGTGTCCTGATCTGCTTATTAGGAAACACAATATAAAATGTTTGAGGGGCAGGGAAGAATTATAATTGCATATATATTATTTTAAAGTAAATATTACACGAATACTATTATAATTTTGTAATTATAATGAAGGCTGACATGCTTTGAGCTCTTATTGTATACCAAGCTTTGGTATAAATATAACTTTTTGGATTGTGCAAGACCTCTAATGTCAGGTTCCCTGTTTTCCTATTTGACAGACTGACTAGCTCTGAGAGTCAAAGTGATATGTTCCAGGTCAAATGAGTTCTCAGCTGAGATCTGTCTCCTGGATGATGAACGTTGTGTTTACGTCTTGGCCACCCTTTATATTGGCTCGATGGAGGTGCACACTGGAGAAAAGAATCAGGATTTTGTTGTTTGTTTTGAACAAATCCCTGTGTAATGAGCATGTTTATTCAGATCTTGCATTTCTGTCTGCTGTCGAAGTTTATTGTATTTCTGGGCATGAAACTCACAGGGTTGCCCAGATGCTCGCATAAGGTCCATCAGTGGACATAATGCTGTATTGGCTACTATTTTACGTTTTTAGTTTTAGTATCTATTTGCACAAGTAGAATATAGAATCCTGTATTATATGAGCATGCCTCAGGGGACTTTTTGTGGGGATGGTCTTTCCTATGGGATCTTTTCTAAGATACAAAACTTATTCTACAGATCTTTCATAGTATTTCAGCATGAGTAAGGGCTTTCTACTGTCCAACGGAATCTTTAAGAAGCGTTTGCTGTTATCTTTCTCATTAAATAAGCAATCTGTTTCTTTTACTTTCGATGCATGTGTCAAGTAACTGTGACATGCTCTGCTCTCGGGATACAGATGTGAACAGGCCCAGTTTCTATTTTCATGGAAGTTTGCAGTCTGAGAAGGGAGACAAAAAAGCAAAATCACAGTGAAAAGGAGGCATTAAAGCTCCTGGCACAAAGACTGACTTAGGGAATGGCCAAAGGAAGTCGAGTACAGCAAGTGGAATAAAGATAATTTTAGTTTATTGTTAAATGCATGGAAAACACAGATAAGTACAGGGATACAAGTTGCTCAGAGTCTTGCAGCCGCAAGCACTCTGAAGACCTTAACACTTGATTTTACGAATCCTCTATTGGTGAGCATTTAGGTATTTCTTTCCAACATCTAAAATGTCTCCTAATTTTGAAAATGTTTCCTTTGCCTACTTTGTGCTAGAGTTTATTTCATTTCTTCACTCTCAAGGAAGGTTCTGGGGGGTAAAGTGGGTAGTTTGGGATGTGCTGGCCAAACCTAAGTAGTGATGGTATAAACTGAGAACCAAGATCTGTCAGTGACATTTTTAACATCAGCTCTTCCAGGGATTAATCAGTGTCTCTAGTCTCGCTCATAGTGTGGTCTCACCTAAAAGTCTGTATATTTTGGACAAAGTGAATGTGTGGGGTACAGGAATAAGGAAAGGAAATATACATCTACCAAGGAGACTGTGTTTACAGTTAAGTTTTGAAATCTGGTAAGCAAAAACATTCTAATGAGTTTGAATGAATTAATGAATAGAGTACCTGACTTCCTCTCTCTTTCTGTCTCTCTCCTTTACTCTCTCTTTCACTCTCTCTCTCTCTCTTGCTCCCTCTTTCTCTCTCCTTTTTTTTTTTATCTCTCCCCATCTTCTCTCTCTCTACTTTACCATTTGTATTTATTTTTTACTATTTCTACTCTTTCTAGAGACAGGGTCTTACTATGCTGCCCAGGGTGGCTTGAAACTCCTGGTCTCAAGCAATCCTCTCTCCTTGACCTCCCAAAGTGCTGGGTTTACAGGTGTGAACCACCACACCCAGCCTTCTTTACCCATTTGTATTTGAATAATGACTCAATATTGATGTCACCTTAGTGTATCCCAAGGAAAGGAAAATAAAAATCTTGTAATTTATTTATGCACAAAACTTGCCTCTTTAAAATTTTTTTTATTTTTACTTCACCTCTTCTTACCCCAAAACTCCTGGTGTCTCTATAGCTATTACCAGGGGAAGAGACTGGCCTGGCTGCTGACCAAATCAATGAAGATGATGCTTTCGAGACAAAGTTTACAGTTCTTGGTATGATAAACATTATGAAAATCTAAATAAAATTGTCTGTGAGAGCTACATTCTGAAAGTCTCCTGTTGTTCTGTTGATTGTTAATATGGATCACCAGCGGTAAATATTTGAGACAGTGGCTGACTGGACATCTGATGAAGAATTAAGGTTTTTTTTTTTCCGACCCTAGAAGTGAGCTGCATGCAGAAAGAACAAAACCTGGGCTCAGATTAATAACCAAAGTCCTGATGTGGTGGTTGATTAAATTCCCATTTTATGATAACCTTCCTCTAGAGTGAAAAGTAAGTTTGCATTTGTAAATGCCCTGGTGACAAGGGTCTCTTTTTCCCTGACGAAAGAGAACCATGTATAACTGAATTTGCCCAGAGAATACGGGAGGTAGAGGGGGGGAAGCACGATAAATCAAGTGAGTTTTTATGATCCCTATAAGCAAAAACATACATCACTTATGATGGTTTGTGTTAGTGAGTAAATGAGATTGCATGGTGGCTGAGTACTAATGTTGATATTTACAGTGCTTAGATATATTGTCTGCCTCCTCTAAATGCAGCTCGTTCATTGGCTTTATGTTATGAAGGAGAAATCAGAATAATGTGCTGGGTTTTTTCCCCCCTGTCTTTATAGTTTAATATCATGCAACTGTTTATTAATAAGCTCCAAACCCCAAAGGATTTTTCTAATCCTATTCTAATATCAGACTAAATTTAATAAGATTCATTCTTCTCCCCACTGCATGTGCTTCCTTCATTCATTTAGTCAACCAATATTTATTGAGGCCTCCCAAAGTGACAGGACTGGAATGGGATTTGGGAATACAATTTTGCAACAATACAGGCTTGGTCCCTGCCTGCAAATGGGGACAGACCAAAAGGGAGGGAAGAAAAAAAGGCCAAAGGCATGAGCCAAGAATGTGACCAGGCATTTAGGGCATATTATTTCTCTATTTTAATGACTTCAAGATTTGGGGAGAGAGCAGGGCTTAGACTATTTGAAAAGATTGGCATAGTTGGAGTGCAAAAATTATCTCCTGGGGTTGTGGAGGGGAAATGTCTTGCAATTTTCTCATTTGCCCTTGCCCCTGCCCCACCCCCCCCAGCACTGTTGAAATTTTGCAACGGGTTTGCGGTGTTCCTTTGAGGTAAACCAAACTTTGTTCAGTTTACCAGAAGTAGGCAGTAGTTCCATTGAATCCCAGATGCAGGACAAGATGTCTCACTGACGCTGAGGTCAAAGATGAGGTAAAATCTTCAGAAAGAAAGCAAGCCTGAAGGCTGCACTTCAGACAAAGGACTGACCCGGTTTTTTCACACTTGAAAGAATGCCAGATTTCAAAGGGGGGCAGTGCCAAAGGAGTGAAGGCAGACATAAGGAGAGACTTGTGAAAAGGAATTTTATTTGAAGTGGAGTTTTTTAGGACCTGATGTGGTTGAGGATGGAACAGAGGAATGCAAGCAACATGCTTCTGAATCACAGACATTCTCTTTAAAATTATTTTCTATCAGAAATATGAGTGCTTATTGGTTTTCATTAGTCCTTGTTCCAGTTCTCTCACTTAGTTCTTTTCTTCTTCCTTCCCTCCCTCTCTCCCATCTTTCCTTTTCTTCCTTCTCAGATCTGAATGTGCTAAAGATCCAGCCTTTGCCAACTTTATATGCCAGCGTGGAACCATCTCTTAGACTGTGTTGTTGTTTGTGCTGGTTTAGGCCCTTAGATTCATCTTTATGAAAAGTTATGATGTTCTTGATGATGCCAAAGTAGCACTGTCCAGAAAATATTGAGATAAATCTTGTATGAGCGTTTATCGACCTTTCCACCTATTCATCTGTCCATCCATCCATCTAGTCATCCATCTGTCCATCCACTCATTCATCCATGCGTCTATGCATCCATGTATCTATCTGCTCATTCATCCATGTGTCTATGCATCCATGTGTCCATCCATCTATCCATCCATCCATCCATCCATCCATCCATCCATCCATCCATCCATCCATCCATCCCCCCACCATGTTTATAGTAAATGCCGCAAATACTGTTTTACATAACTGCTTTACCTCAACATTCTTATCAGTGAACCTGGAACTCTTTCAGACTCCATAGCTGGGAACCCAGAAAAATAATGACTGTAAGTGAATGCCACATCTTTGCAAATGCAAACATGCACTCTATTATTACATTGCTTTCTTCTTTTGTATCTTTCCTATCAAAGTCATAATTTGCATATATGGGTCAGGATTTGGCAGAAAGGGAAGGTAGAAGAGGTGAATGAATTGTCTGGACTTAGAGTGAAGGTTTTAATTTTCCCTTGAACTCAAGATGTTTCTGGAAATCAAAGTGGCTATAAAGGAGGATCCAAAATGAAAGGTGAGCAATTCTAATTTCTTCACCAAGCAGGGGTCCGTCTACAAATGAATGAAATCATAGCACATTGAACAGGAATCCATGGCATCTCTTGTCCAGGAGACTAGGATAGGGTGGTTTATATAGGGAAGACCTGATCAAAATCTCTTTAACACTACTGTAGATAATATATATTTATATTAAGGAATATAAATATGAATATATTTATGTTTATTATAATATAAATCTCATATGTGTTGATTCACATTGATATTCTGCTAACACTACTTTTAAAATCTACTTTTTAAGTGAAAATGTGCATATTTTTAAAAAAGAAGTATTCAAAGTTCATTTTCGCTTGTGGGAGGAGAGTGTATGTTTAAATGGTTCTCTGTGTAAATAGATATATTTTTGACACTCGAGGTTATTCAAATTGAGCATCTCTTAGTTTTACGTATTATATTTCTTCTTTCTTCTCTCTACTTTGTTTTACTTTTAGAAGATGAAACAGGGCCTGGACCATCTGTTTATCTATTTCAGCCAAATTCACCATTCAGATAATGTACATTTCACAACTTAAGCCCACTTAGAGATCACTTTTCACCACTTAAAGAGCATTTAGCCATGATTCCAGGAATAGAAAATGTATCCTGAGACCCATAATGACTTGATGAGAGAATAAAGGATCATTTGTTATGCAGCAAGTATAAAATTATAACAACTTTCCCTATGTTTACAGATGAAGGACTTTCTGGCTCTGGAAGGGGGAGGGATTCTCCAAATCTCTGACATAAATGATTGGATGCTGTACTTTCCCACTCTATTTGTTGTCTTGGAAACAAATATAGGACATAATGATTTTTTAAAAAATAGGTAATTGGTGCCATTTGACCCTAAAATTAGGATTAGGGTTTTTTACATATAACAAGAATGGAAAAACTTCTTGCTTACTAATTGGAAGGGATAAGTTTGTTGCTATGTTGTACTGAGTTTTGGCTCTCATCTTCTCTTCTTAACCACAGTTTGGTTAAAAGGATTTGCACCATTTGTTCATCTGTAAAATGGTGATAATAATAGCAGATACTTCATGGTATCGAAGTGAGAATTAAATGAGCTAATAGATGTAAAACATTTAGAGCAAAGCCTAGCACATAGTAAATGTACTAAAAGAGTTAGCTGTTACTTTTGGCTATTATTATACTATTGGGGGAGGTTTTCTGCAGTAACCTTGCAAGACCTGCTCTCCTTAGAATGCATTTGCCTGACCTTTTGCAAAGCGCCCTTTCAGATTCAACCTCTATAAAAAGCAGTTCAGTATACTCTGATGCTTGCTTCATGTGATCAATTGGCTGCAAGTAACTTAAACCCATGCTTATTATTATCTCAAGACAACAAAATATCTTGGAAAGATCCAGAGCAATTTTCCAGAATTCAAGGGCACAGAGTTCAATCGTAGAACTCAAGGGGAGACTGTTCAAACCATTGCTTATGAAGAACTGAAAACAAGGAGAGAAAAATCTGTAGGAATAGAGGCTGTACTGCCTGGGATCTGCCTGATTCTCTCTGTGCTGTTGCTTTAATCTTCTTTCTCTGTCTGTAGATTTTTCCCCCTGAATATGGCATATAAACAAAAATGGCCACCCTGAACCCCCACTTTGTATTCATTTGCAATCATTCAAGACAGAGCCTGGTTGGCCCAAATGGGCCAACACACTGAACCAGAGGAGGGAGTCATGGTGCCTCACCCACCTGGCAGAGATAGAAGAGTAGGTTCTGTGAAAAGGACAAGGACACACTGTAAACAGTTGATTAATAGGTCAAGAAACTGATATGCCAAATTACCATATTTTCCCAGATTATAAGACTATGAATGCTTGTTCTTCCCAACTACAGCCAATGGGTGTAAGTGACAGGAGTCAGATTTCAAGTCCCAAAGAACAAATTTCTAAAGATATATAATGAAAATTGTACATCCTCAGAAATTTCTGATGGTAATACAGTACATTCTGTACCCATATTATTCTCAAAGAAAATATTTCTGAGGTATTATAGGTAATAAATAAATATGCAATTATTAAATTATGTAATTTAATGTATAGTATACATATCCTATAGTAATAGTATACATTTTCTTATAGCACCATGAAAATGAGACATTTTCAGAAAGTTTTTCTTTGGGAATAACATAGAGATATAAGATTTATTAAAGGAAAGGATTTTTTCTTTTTACTCTCACGGTGACCAGATGTGTGGGATTTTTCCTGCATCAACAATAATTTTTCCAGCAGACATCAACCTGGAGATCAGTCCCACAGGCTGAGGACTCAGTTTCACAAGACTCCTCACACTTCAGATGCCAATTGCAAGTCCCAGGTTGTGACCAGTGTTTCTGACCAACCAGCTATAAATTGGAGTTCCCATGACTCCCTCCTTAGGCTTGATTAATTTGCTTGAGTGACTCATAGAACTCAGGAAAACATTCACTTACGTCTACTGGTTTATTAAAAAGGAAGTTTCAAGTGGTACAGATGAACAGCCAAGTAGAGAGCTGTGTAGGGCATGGCATATGGGAAGGGGTGTGGAGCCTCCATGCCCTCCCTGGGTGCACTTCCCTCTAGCAAGCTCCATGTGTTCAGCTATCCAGAACTGCCCTTTTGGGTTTTTATGGAGGCTTCAATATGTAGGTATGATTGATCACATCATTGGCCATTGGTGATCAACTCAACCTTCACCTTCTCTCCCCTCCTTGAAGGTTAGGGGGTGGGACTGGAAGTTCCCACTGTCTAATTACAAGGTTGGTTTTCCCAGGAACCAGCCCCCTCCTGAGGCTATCCAGGAGCTTCTAGCCACCAGTCATCTCATTAACATACAAACTTTACCTTAATCACTTTGGAGATTCCAATGGTTTTAGAAACTGTGCGCCACGAACCAGGGGCAAAAACCACACATAAATTTCTTCCTATAAATCACAATATCACAACTATATATCCATATCTACACATGTCTGTATTTATATCTATATCATCTATATAAGAGATTGATCTCTTTGTCTATCAATTTATGGAGAGATTTTAGGAATTGCCTCCTATGATTGTGGGGGCTGGAAAATACAAAATTTGTAGGGCAGATCGGCAGACTGGAAGATCATATAGAAATCGATGTAGTCTTGTGTTTGAAATCTCTGGGCCAGCTGGCTGGAAATGTAGGCAGAATTTCTGTTACAGTGTTAAGGCATAATTTCTTCTTCAGGAAACCCAACTTTGCTTTGAAGACCTTCAACTGATTGGAAGAAACCCATCCTTTACTTATAGTCAACTGATGATAGATGCTAATTGCATCTACAAAATACTTTCACAGAAACATCTAGACTAATGTTTGATCAAACAATGGGGCACCACAGTCTAGACAAGTTAACACATAAACTAACCATCACAACATCTTTTATCTTCTTGATAAACTAGATCACTTTGGAGCAGCAAGAGAGAACCAAGGCAGAGGCTTGGTTCACCACACAGAATGCCAACTTGCTAAGGAGTCTGAGTTTCAGTTGAGTCTCCCAGGCCAGGCTATCTTCCATATAGTGAGGGCAACAAGAGAACAGGGAGATCAATATGGGTTTATTAACACTTAATTTAGGTTTTCTAGTCCAGAGCATGTCAGGAAGAGAAATGGCAGACATATTACTTGTTCAAGGCATTAAGCATCATTAATCTGTTCTCTCTCTCTTTCTCACTTGTTCTCTATCTCTGACATTCTTATTATTTTTCACCTAATACCTTCCTCACTAATCATATCCTCTTCTCTAACAACTACCACCCAAACTCCAACCTGAGTCTTCTCCACACTGAACCTCTCAAGACTGTCTTTTACCCCCTACTGATATCACCATTTATTTTACTTTCAGGTGGTTGTGTGCATTACAATGCCATTAGCATGAGGAGAGGGGTCCTGTCACCAGGGCAACCAGGAGCACAGAGCGTACATTCCCTCCTCAGCCGATGTCTTGTTCCTTCTTGGGTGGACTCCAACTGTGTCTTTGATTCATTCCACTTATGTGGTCCCTGGGATGTAGACGTTTGACAGCTTCCTGTCCTTTACTTATCTGTCTTTATATAGCTTAATGGCCAAGATCCGCTTTCAGAATTCATTAATTTATTACCCTTTACTTCTGTAAACATAGCATACATAATATTTCCAAGCATATTTAACCACATGTTTATAGCTTTACAAACCATCTCATGTGTTCTTTTTTGCTGCATATCTTAACTTATTTCTCTACTCTTGTACCATACATTTCCCTTTGGATCAATATTATCCATCAATAGTGAGCTCATCACCACTCTTCCAGCTACATGATCATCTCACTGTGTAGGATGTTATAGAACATGCATATTCCTGCGTTATGAAAGAGTTTGGAATAGATGACCTATGCATTCTTTAAAAATCTTAAGCTCTAGGTTTATTCCATATCCATAACTGTCCCCCATGTGTATAATTTTAGCTATGGTAGATCTCTATAAATGAAGGCATCTGGAGCATTCCAAATGCAAGCGTGAGTGCAAAATGTCTACATGTAGCTTTTCATATCTTCCTTACCTTCACAAAATTACTTAACATATCTGAATAATTTCATCAAATTTATCATTGGTGGTATACTGGATGAACTGGGACTTTACGCGGACAGTTTAATAGGCAAACTCATTCCTCTATGTTCTTTTCACTCAGGTAGAATACATGCAGTTTTCACTAGGTCCTTTGTGTCCATGCTTCTGAATAACAAATTCTTTGATTTTGCCCTTCATCAGTGATATCCAAGCCTGACATAGTATTTGAATTGCAAGTACACACGTAGAAAGATCTCTGGATCTAAGACATGGAGAATCTAGGTCTGGAGTAAGGCTCTGCATCTATAATTAAGATTAAAAACTCAATGAAACGACCCTACCCATGTGGTTCTTATGGATGCCCAGCCAGATCTGGGAACCGCCGTCTGGGACCTGTTCTCCCAGTGTTGGTGAACTTTTTCAATGCTGTTGTGCGTTCTTCTTGCCTTGGGCATTCTGTTCCCCTGGCTGGCTTCCACCATGGTTATAGATTGCTTCAAAGCCTCTGATATGCTCCTCCTGTTTTCTTGTATCCCCTGTCTGCCTCGTCTTTTATTAATCACTTCAACGTGTCCTGAACCTGCTCAGAAATCTTTAGGGATTTTTCAACAGCTACAGAAAACAGTCTTCCTTCCTCAAACTGGATTTTGTGAACCTCCAAAATTTCAATTTTCCTCATCCTTAGGAGATGATATAATGTGGTTATAAGACCTGGCTTTGAATTTTGGCCCTTCCTCTGCAGACTTACTAAGTTCTAGGCAGGATCCATGTGTTATTTCATGTAATGCTTACAACAACCCTGTGAGATGAATAGCTCCATTTTACAGATGAGAAAACCAAGGCTCAGTTAGCTGAAATAACTTGTGTAAAGCCCCAGTAGTACTGGGGACCTGGCTTTTACCTCCAATGGTTAGAGTTTCTCCAGTATAATATGCTGCCTCCCGACGGTAGCAAAAGGATCCCTGGTCCTGATGATTTTGGAAGTGCTAGGCATGAGATACATTTCTTATGCCTATGCTTTAATGGAAGTATTAAGAGGTATAATTTAGACGTGGCAGTTGAGAGGGGAAATGGAAAACACTAATTAAAAAAACATTCCAATTCCTAAGACTGCAGAGCACCAGCTATTGTTGAAAATGTAGACATCAAGAGGGAAAAAGCATTTATTCAAATAAAATGCTGTTAAGTTAGATGCTGCTGGGAAATGAGAATACACACCATAAAATGGTTATTCTGTATTTTTTTATATCATCAGTACACGGTTTCAGGATGGATGCCATTTTAATACATTATACTAAAAATGTAAATAAAACATATGATTTCAGACAGCGGGAACGCATTTTGTCAGAATTTGGATTCTCAGGATAGCCAACCAGAAAGGGCAGGTAAAAGTCTCCCAAAATAGATGAGTGTTTGGACAAAAATGGCCATGGGCACACGGTGCCAAGCACTGGCCTCTGCCCAGGTGCCCGGTGCGATGTCAAGGATGCAGGCTGAGGCTGGCCATATGGTTCTTGGAATCTCTGCTCATTCCACCCTCCATTCAGAGGTGGAGACACGGACTTTTCTTTATCTGCAGGAGAAGGTAATTGTTTTAGACTTAACAGGCTGCATTTGACCCTTGACTCACCATCACGCTGCATTATGAGATGAAGCATCAGCCCTGGCCTCTTGGTGGAGTGGGGGTGGGGAGAAAGGGCGGCGCCTGAACTATCAACATGGCGCGGTTTAAATGTCAGGCTCTGCAATTTACAAGTGATCTGAGATTCTTGGGAAATGAGATGGAAAAGTCACTGTTCAGCCCCTCTCCCTTGTGTTGTGAGAGGGATTATGCCATATGGGCATTGCTAAGTTCATGGTGTTTCTGTAAAGGAGACATTAAAAAAAGAACTTCTTACACCTTTGATTCCTACCTAGAGGACATCCAGGCCAGAAGTGTATACACGGAAGTTAAGCTGCTTTTTAATTCCACTTCTCTATTCTGGGGACTCTACTCCTTAAAGCCAAATGCTTGTTCAGAGACAACCTGTGCCTGATAGAGCTTCCTTTTGTTAGCAGTGGAAGGGAATAGAGATTAAAACAACAACAACAACAAAACTGAAAATACAAGTGAATGCCTGGGTAGGAATTTAAAGTTTCGTTGAAAACAGGATAGACATACATCACCAGCAGTACTTATATTACCTGTGTGATGTGGATATTGCACAGCTTAATCTTAGATACAATATCCAGACTATTTTGATGAAATATGTTGGGAGAGGTGTATTTTCTGTTTCATCAGAGAGACGTTTTGCTTTTCCTGGAAGTTACAGCCTTAACCTCCCTAGAGCAATAATGTTCCATAGAAAGGATTGTCTACAAAGGGTGGGCTGCTGAGGACTAAGTTCATGAAAACCAATTGGAGGACGAGCTGTGATTTGCTTAGGAAAGAAAAATAAGTAAATAAATAAAATTGAAAAGCTCATTACCTAGAGCAAAATGGTTCTTTGAGGATTAAGAAATCGGTGGTTAATGTTTAATTATATCAGCCCCCTGAAAACTTAAATATGAAGCTTTCCAGACACTTAACACAAGCATATGTGCATTTATTATTCTATCAGTTGGGGGAAAAAATGTATAGTCATAAATGCCAATAACTTGAACAGTATCTAACTAGCTTTTGTATGAATAGCTTTATTGTGTTCATTTTACAGGGAAAATGCAGTCTTTCTGTCAATATTGCCAAGATTTCTTCAATTTTCTTTCATTCTCATAGTTCTCTTTAATTACCTGCAATCTTTCTGATTTAGGCTCTTCATTATTTTTTTCCCCTTTGATAGTTTCATTAAGAAAACAAGGCTCTGCCCGCATACGAGGCGGTTTTCCTTATAGGTCTGCTTCTTCTCTAGGTCTGACTTCTCACAAGACCGACTTCTGGTCCAGCACAACCTCCCAGAAAGCTTAGAAACTGGGGTCTTCAGCAAGACTCAGATTTACCTTGTTGCCGGGAGGGTGGGACAGCTTCTCTTCTGCTTATGGTCCTAGTGTGATGCCTGCTACAAAGCGGACGCTCAATACATGTATTTATAAAGAAAGAAGGGACAAAGGGAGAGAAGGAGTGAGGGAGGAAGGGAGATAGGGAGTGAGGGTGGACTGGAGAAGGGAGGTGAGGCGGGAGTACCCTATGGACTTGAAGAAAACAGAGGCCTGCTATGCCAGGGCATGTCAGCAGATTCTCAAAAAGAAAGACGTGAGATCATTTTGGCATTCTTTGTCATAAGGACCTTTAGAATCTTCTCTCTCAGGAATCTCAAGGTCACATAAACCCTCCTGAAACTTAGTTATTTGGAAGTTATAGAAAATTTCAGCACAAGGATGAGGTTATGGTTTTAAGCTTATGTTGAGTGATGAAGTAGAAAGAAATCAAAATTCAAATTTAATGGAAGAGTTTTTTCAAAAATCCTATTGAATTATTTTAGAAAACTTTTATTTTTTTAAAAAAAGAGTATGATTTGCCTTGTAATAATATAAGAACTTTGCATAACTAAACATTTTAGAAACAAACATGTTAACACGAAGAGGTGCTATCAATATTGGGGAAATTTTGAGTAAATATTCATTTCTGGTTCCTATAAAGTGTCCAAATCTATCAGCAAAGCAATTTCAAAGAAGACGTGTCATGGGAGTTAAGAGTTAGGGTTGTTATTAGCACTTAGCATTGAGGACTTTAAAAAAAAAATGTATTATTTCACGCACTTTAGAATTCCTGCCTTTTGCAAACAAAGCTCAATATAGCTCATCAGATATGGCCAGGATGAGCATAACCCAAACTTCCTTGGTTATTAGGGCATTCTCAAATACCCCATTACAATAAAGTCTGGGCAGAAGTCACCCTTCCTTTCAGATGAACTCTGTTCAGATAAATTAACACAGAATGATACAAATAACCCCAAAGAAGGAACTGACTACGGAGAAGCACATATGTGGCAATTTTTGGTCACATATTGTATAACACAATTTTAAGTCACTGTGAGACATTGTAATTCAGGTAAATTCATTTCTGCAACCTAGTTCCCCGAGAAGTTTGCTCCTAAGTAATACAATAACATACACATACACACGCACATTTATATTTTCACTGACTTCTTTAGAGAGAATCATCTAACAGTGAGCATATAATTTAGCATTTCTCATCTAATGCTCAGAATAAAGCACAACATCAAATTGAATTGTGTGTTAGCTTTTCATCTTGTTCCTTTTATTGTGGTTAGCCAGCATTTTCTCTATCCTAGTCACTAAATTGGAAGAGATCACCAATTTTTATATATGCTAAAAGGAAATATAACCGTGACATGTAAGGGACAGAATGAAATTTTTACAGAATATATTTTATTTAAATACAAAATTAATACTTTTGATAAATCAACCAAAATAGCCACTATTTAGTTAGAGTGAAAAACTGATATAATTAAAAATCTATTAACACATTTTAAGTGCATAATGCCGTATTGTTGGCTGTAGACACTGTGCTGTATGACAGAACTAACTCATTACACATGGCTGTACCTTTATGCCAATTGAACAGCCACTTCCCATTCCGCCTCCCCTGGTCCCTGGAAACCGCCATTCTAGTCTTCGTTTTGATGAGTTTGACTATTATAGATACCTCGTTATAAGCAGAATCATGCAGTGTTTATCTTTCTGTGCCTGGCTTAGTGTAATGTCTTCAAGGTTCATCCATGCTGTCACAAATGGCGAGATTTCCTTTTTTTTTTCCGGCTGAATAATGCTTCATTGTATGTATATATCACATTTTCTTTACCATTCATCTGTCAATGAACACTCAGGTTGATTTTATATCTAGGCTATTGTGAATAGTGCTGCAATGGGCATGGATGTGCAGATCTGTCTTCGTGATCATGATTTCATTTCTTTGGGTATGCATCCAGAAGTGGGATTGCTAGATCATCTGGTAATTCTATTTTTTGTTTCTTTTTCTTTTTCTTTTTCTTTTTTTTTTTAGAAATCTTCATACTGTTTTTCCTAGTAACTACACTAGTCGTGCATAAGGGTTCCAGGATCTCTACATCCTGGCCAACTCTTGTTATATTTTTGTTGTTGTTGTTGTTAATAGTCATCCTAAAAGATGTGACGTGCTATTTCATTGTGGTTGTGATTTGCATTTCCCTGATGTTTAGTGATCTGTATTATGCACTTAAAAATGTGTTAAGAGGGGGGATCTCGTGTTAAGTATCCTTAATCCCTCTTGCCCATCTCACCTTCCCCTACACAGATCAAGAGATACAAGGGAACTTTTGGAGGAAAGATAATGTCTGTTCCCTTGATTGTGGTGATGGTTTCGTGGATACATGCATATGCTCAAACTCATCAAATGGTATGCATTTAATATGTGTAGTGTTTCGTATATGAAATATACCTCAATAAAGCTGTAAAAAATCTATGATATTCTTATGTGAAAGGCTAGCATATTTATGGAGACTTCTTAGTTACATTTTGTGACTGGTCACAGCACAACGGAAGTTGCACCTCACTTACTCGTTTATCAGTACTCTGCACTCTCAGAATTATCAATAAACCCTAATATCTAAGGGAGGGTTGGCCACAAATGAGTAATTGAGCCCTAGTCCCTTGATATTGTCATCAACTCCATTTGATTTCAGAGATGAGATGAACTTCTCACAGCATAGGTATCTAAATAAAGTTGACTCTGATTAGCTTGTACAATTCACGCTAGTATCTGGGATTGATCATGGACCCTGAGGCATTCTAGAAACTTTCCTTCCTTTCCTCTGAACTAACTCAGTCTAATGTAGCACCACTGGGAACTGAGAAACTCAGAAACTTCATTACTGCTATTATTATTGTTGTATTCTTTTCAAGTGTATGCTAATACAAAAAGGAAAAATAAATACCAGGTTCAGCTGCTTAAGCCCCAAATGTGTGTATCACACTGAATCAGCTGAAGCAGCTCTCCATGTTTGCTTTAAAATATAATACACTTCAGTTCTGGAACTAAAATGACAAATTTGAAGTCCAGAAACATGTTAAAGGTTGTAATAATTGAACAGAATATTCAGAATGCATAGTCTTCCTAGATTCCAATTTTAGTGTAAATGTATAAATGTTTGGGGTTTTTATATTAGTTGTTCCTCCCAACGAATTATTTTTAAATTGTGGTAATGTTTTGAAGTCGTCCCATAAAAGGTATTATTGTTGTTATTATTATTGCTAGAGCTATTTCAATCACAAGTGATAGAAATTCAATTCAGCAAACTTAAACAAAATAGAAATTGGTGTGTAGGGGGGTGTCACATTATAGGACACTAGCTTTAGATACAGCTGGATTCTGGATTCAGGAGCTCAATAAATGTAGTGCCCCTTCCCTCTCCCTTTCCCCTGTCCTCTCTTCATTTCTTGCTCAATTGCACAGACTTTTAAAAATCATATTTACCATGATGATTTAGAAACCACAGCATCAACATTTCACTCCTTCATAGCTCTGCAGATATGTTCTAGAAGGAATGAAAATGGCCTTGATTCAGGCATGGTCTATTCCTAAACCAAATCTGATAAAATGTGAATCATACACTAATTCCTGCGAGAATATGTGGGTCCTGTTCCAGAAACCTTTATTTGTGACACTTGTTAAAAACAATAAGACCTTATTCAAGAGTGGACTATCATGAAAGGTATAGGAACCCTGCAATGGGGAATTGCTGTAGTGGGAGGAATTGGCTCAACCCTGAATGCAACAAGGAAAAAAAATGCCAATTTATAGTCAGGAAGCCGGATGGGGTCAGTGGAAGGAAAGTAGCTAAGAGGAAGCATTAGGGGTAAGGGAGGATTTTAGCTAAATGGACCCAACAGAATTCTTGTTAAAAATGGACAGTGAAGCCCAAAATTCAAGCCTAATTGGAAAATGGGTTCAGAAAAGTCTGATTATGCCGGGTGCAGTGATTCACGCCTATAATTCCAATCACTTGGAAGGCTGAGGTAGAAGGATCACTTGAGGCCAAATGTTCAAGACCAGCCTGGGCAGCCTAGAAAGACCTTGTCTCTAAAAATAAATAAATACAAAAATAACAAGATAAATAAAAAAAGAAGAACTGATAAGAATTTGGTCAAGGAAAGAACTTTGGTCAGTTCCATCCCGACCACATGGAACGTGTCCCCTCGGAACAGAGGGGTGTTCTGTGACTAGAGAAGCTGAGTAGTCAGTAATAAAAAGTGTCCCTGCATCTAATATTCCCAGGTATCAGATGCAGAGAATGAAATCTGAGGAAGGGATGTGACCTTGAATGATGTCACTCAAATAATAAAGGTAAATTCATTTAAAAGTTGAATTTAAATGAGTACTTCCCAGTGTCAATACAGATGCATATACTCGGATGAGCTTTCAGAAATGACCAAGATTTCATCTAGTTTTCTGAAGAGTCACAAAGTAAATAGAATAATATTCATTGACTCATTTATTTAGCAAGAATTTACTGCCATTCTTTCTGTGCTTGGTGCTGTACTAGACACCGGAGACATAGCAGAGAAAAATGTGGACAAAAACCCATGTCTGTGTGAATCTTAAATACATAGATGCCATCAGGATTATTCACTGCTTTGCAAAATATAATGTGTACCTTCTAGCAATAAAACTACTTAGCTATTTCTGAAGGTGAAAGTATATGATGAGAGTTATACCATAGAACAAATATGTAATTCTTGTTACATACACACACACACATACACACACATGTTTATTCAGGATATAAGTCAAAATTTTGTGATTTCAACCCAGTCCATTCACCATGGAGTTGAATGATCTGTTGTTAATTTGAATTTGATTCTTCTCTCCTTAACATGATGAAATCATGGCTCCAGAAGGAACTTGGGAAACTTCTAATCTGCCCCCCCCCCGTGTGGTGGACAAAACTACCTGCAATTGTCACAAAGACACCTGGTAATAATTACTATGTATTCTGTGCATGAGTTTCACCAGGCCCTGGATAGATAAATTATCCTGCACTATCTCATTTAATCCTCCTGACAACATCACAAGGCAGGTAGCTTTGGCTGTTATTCCCTTTTCACAGAAGAAGAAACAGAGGCTATCTTCTGTATCTTGGGACTCTTAACCAGGGAAGTCTTTAAAATTATGTCTATGATGTGTGAGTAAGAACGTGACTTTTCTTCTGTGCCATACTGTTTAGAAGACACAGAGTTCGGCTCAAAGAGGCTGGTAGATGAACAAGCTTCTTATGTTGATGTGATAGAACAGATGGGTGATTTAAAGGGTTCTTGGTGAAGATAAGAAAAGCAAAACCATCAGGCCAAAACTGAGCAGGGGGAGTGGGGCGAGACGGGGAACAATGAACACTCAATGAGTGGCCATGAAGCTGTGGCTCAAGGTGAGAACTTGGAAGCTAACGGTCAAGTCCATGGCTCAGCAGTGCATTGAGTAAGATTAATAATGATGCTGGAATCTGAGGATCATCATCCTTGGAGACTGACAGTCAATATCCAGCCTGCCCAAGAGTGCAGAGAAAGCTCTCGGTGAATTTAGTTTTATTTACAGCCTCATAAGCCTGGATGAGCCCTTCTCTGCGGTGTCTTTTAGTGGGAGAAGTTAAATGGGGATGACTCCTTTAAATACCTTTCAGGGTTAGACAGCTTTTAGACACGGAAGTTTAACCTCTTGCAATGGGTTAGCCCCCTGCCCGGTTCTCTGCTGGCATTTCAGAGATGGGCGGATGCTGCGGTGTGGCTGTTGACATGGCAACCTGGCCAGGTATGAGCTCTTGTCTATAGCATTTATTGCTTTAGGTGTTAAAAAACAAATCACATCTTTAAAAGGTCAGCGTGGTTTATACTAACTATGTGAGCGTTGAAAGACACAGTCTGGGCAAGCCTATTTATCCCCCTTCAAATTAGAAGAGTATTATCGCCTCATTGCAGAGAGCTGGGAAATGAGAATGAGAAAGACAAGTGCCCTGACCCCTGTGCCACTGTCCCTCTTAAGATCCTGCCGTACTTTCCTCGAGAGAAAGCGGGGTTTGTGTTGTTGATGTTGTGGTTTTGTTTGTTATCTGCTTCTTTTATTGTTCACATTCCCTTCCACTTCTCAACACTCCGCACTTAAGGTGAGCAATGTTTAGGATTGTCGCTAGGGTTTGAGTATCTGTGTCCCCAGCACTTAATCACCGATGCCGTGGTGTTAAGCGGTGAGGCTTTCAGGAGGTGATTAGGCCATGAGAATGGAGCCCTCACCAATGAATCAGTGTCTCCATAAAGGACTCTCAAGGGAGTTTGTTGGTCCTTTTCCACCATGTGGGGACACCTAGAAGGCACCCTCTATGAGAAATGGGCACTTCCCAGGTACTGAAGCTGCAGGAGCCTTCGTCTTGGACTCCCCAGCCTCCAGAAATGTGAGCAATACCTTTCTGTTGTTTATACACCTCTCAGTCTAAGGTACTATGTGGTAGTAGTCTGAGTGGACTAAGAAAGGTACATTGAGGATGGATTTAGGAGAAAGACGCTGCCCTTGTTACAAGAGGCAGGTCACAGACTGAGATATAATTGTAGCATTTTGAAAATCACTAATAAGAAGTTGTCTACACCCAGAGGGTCGTTTTAGCCTGTGTGTGTAACCTGAAACAGCCTGAGGAGAAACAAAAGTGGGCTGCTCATATTTAATCTTATTCTGTAAGTGCAATGGGTTGTCCTTGTTCTGCTGTGCTTGGTTATTCAGCAGAAAACCTTCCCTGGAGACAAAGAATTAGACAGATCTGATCATACTGGAAGCAGACTTCTAGAGACAGAAAGACATCCTGAAATGGGCATAGTACAGTTAGTCATAGAAATGTTTTTTCTTTTCTTTTCTTTTTTTTTGAGCTGGAGTCTCACTCCGCCACTCAGGCTGGAGTGCAGTGGCAGGCTCACGGTCACCCCAGCATCGACCCACTGGGCTCAGGCGATCCTTTCACCTCAGCCTTCCAAGTAGTCAGATCTATAGGCACGCGCTATCACGCCCAGCTAATTTTTTGATTTTTATTGTAGAGATGAGGTCTCTCCAAGTTGTCCAGATTGGTCTCGAACCCATAGGCTCAGGCAATCCTCTCACCTCGGCCTCCCAAAGTGCTGGGATCTAGGCTTGAGCCACTGTGCTCGGACAGAAATGATTTTTCAGTGACTGTATTATTTTGCAAAAATTAACTCTTGGCAAAATGATCATTTGGTAAATTATCATTAAGTTGGTTATTGGGCAAATTGATTTCTAGGGCATTGGTCTGTTTTCACATCTCTAAATATGTCATTGTTTCTAATGTTCATCACTCAAGATGCATTTATTGAGAACCTGTTATTCACCTGTAACTTTTGCAAGTTCTGTGCACGCCCATGTTCCTGCCTCCAGGAGCTTATATTGCAGAGTCTGCAGTAAGACCTGACCCCAGTGTGTGAACCTCCCCCTCATTCAACATGTTTGCAGGCTGTATATGTCAATATGAATGGACCAGTATGGTGAAGGGTGATGGAAGCCCTCTAACCTATTTCCCTTAAAAGCATGATGTCTTATGGAAGATTGCTCTTAAAACCGGTTTCTTTAAGTCACGTGTACCTTTTAACTACACGGGCTTAGGTAGGCCAACATGTGCCTATGCCGTGCTCGCCTGAGCTCTTGCCTTGCAAGAGTTTGCACAAGACGTTGGTTGTGAATCATGTTAACAGTATCCAAGAAGCAGACATTGGAAGGGCTGCTCTCCTGCTTCTGTGAGATGCTTTCACCAGACAATGAGTGACATCTCAGTGAAACAGCAACAACTTTGAACCCAGGCTAAAAATATCTGAATCTGAGATTGAACGCCACGGTTCACACCCCACCAGTCATCTGGGGTATCTTGCTCACACCCTTCTTTCTCTAATTTTCAGAGTTCTTCTCTTTCAGATGAGGATAAGTAAGAGCTGCAGTGTTCCCTTTCAAGCCCGCTGCTTGAACATGTGATATCATGGATGAGCAAATACTTTGTTCACAGCAAAGCACATGAAAGTAAAGGATTGTTGTTATTTTCACCAATACTATTACTAAATCCATTTTCTAGTAGTGTGCTGTATCGGTTAAGAGTAAGGCTCTATTGCCAGACTTTCTGGGTTTCAGTCCTAACTCTGCCACCTTCTACCTAACTGTGTGACCTTGGAGAAGTCACTTAACCTCTCTGATGATCAGTGGCCTCTCCTTGAGATGACACTCTGTGAGTCCCTCTTTCACAGGGTGGCTGTGAGGATGCTGAGAAAAACAGAAAAAGTGCCCAGCACACAGTAAGTGTACCACAAGGGGTAGCCGTCAGTGTTGTTGTTTTATCATCCAGAATGTGCCTGGCTTCTGTCCGTCTTTCCCTATTCTTTCACCATTCTGGCATTTACAGGTCTTCAAGTCTGTTGCTGTCTTAGAAGTAGTACATTTTTGTGGCTGCTGGGATATATCTGAAAACTGTTAACATGGTAAGAAATTTATCTCTCCTTTCACCCCAGATCTTGCTTCATTATTATTCTACAGAGACATCTTATATATATAAGCTTGTAGTATATATTTAATGAATTGGTGTAAAACTCCTTTCAAAATTGTATTTTCCTTGCGACCTGGGCAACATAGTAAGACATTGTCTTTACCAAAAAAAAAAAAAAAAAGCCAGGCATGGTGGTGTGTGCCTATAGTCCCAGCTACTCAGGAGGCTGTGGTGGGAGCATCACTTGAGCCCGGAGTTGGAGGCAGCAGCAGAGCAAGACCCTGTCTCTAAAAAAAAAAAAAAAATTGTATTTTCCTTGTAACTTTTTGAGACTTCCTTCCAATGCAAAATCCTGAGTGTCTAGCTCCTTGAGAATTAACTTAGAATGTTCGCATGACTTTGACAGGCTTTTTAAAACCCAGTTCCAGGTTTTTAAACCAGTTGTGCTTGAGGCTGACAACCATGTAACAATCCTCCTAAACTCTGGGAGCAAATGTAAGCCAGGCAATGCTAGTAAGACAAGAGGGAAGCATATGTTCTCCAATACACAAAGGGATGTCTTGAAGGGAGCACATGGTACTGTTTCCACCATGACCTGTGCCTGAAGGGGAGAGGCAGGAAGAGGCGGGAGGTTCAGGTTTGCCACCCCAATCTTTCCCTGGCTCTGATTCATCAGTCCCTCCTTCCCTCCTTCCACTGAATAAGCCATTTTGGCCTTCTGTGGGGAATCTGAGATGCAAGGATGGTTAATGCCACTGTTTCCTGCCTCATGTGAGTCAGGGAACCTGGGGCGTCCCTCACCTGTAGGGTTCTGGCCCTTGCCTAGAGCCAGCCAGTGTGCGGATCCTCTGCCAACCTGCCAGGACCACTTGGTGCTTTTGCTCAGAGTTCCAGTACTGTGCCAAACATTGACCTGTGAGGTCTTGTCAGCAACACAGGTGTGATCCTCAGGGAACTTCCCATCTAGAAGGGGAAGCAGGCATCAATTAATGAAACATATGATGAATGTATAATTATGAAGGGTACAGATACACCAAAAGAAAAATAAAAAGATTATTTGAAATCAGAAGGTACACGAAGCTGACCAGGACTGGGTCTAAAGGTGATTCACTTATGAACAGGGATAAGATTTAAGAGATGTACTCTCTCTTCTCAATAAAGAATGCATCACATATGAAAAGCAAGAGAAGCTCTATAAAGGAATGCCAGATTTTTAGGGAAACAGTTATTGAGGATTCTAGACAGATTTCTGGCAACGGGCCCATTCTATAGGCTGGTGCCACGTGTTCAGTGCCCTCTGATGTGAGTATGTAAAAAGCTGCTTGTTTTCCGTTTTAACATCCATCTATTAATTTAAAAGTATATGAAAAGATAATCAAAAGCGTGGTCTCCATTTGGAGGTGCCCAGAACCCAAATTGAAATCCCAACATGACCCATTTGAAGAGCACATGTCATAGTTTGAAGCCTCTGAGAGGTAAATTGTATTTACTTGGCAGAATCATGTGAGGTTGATATGTCTGAGAAACTGGATTTTAAATGAATGTAGAGCATGGTGTCCCTTTGCCCTGGGTATTTAAAAATAGACGGAGGATTTCTCCCAGGGCATCTTTCAGATATACTTTCGCAGACTGAGGAAGGCTGTTCCCAGGGCAGATTTAAATCAGAAACAAAATGAAAGTTTAACAAGGTGAGCTGGGTCAGGTGGAAAGTGCCTAGCCATTTCAGCTCATCCAAGATCATTCCTGGTTGGACAAGGTCCCCCCAAGACAGGTTGGACTGAGTCCCCGGGTGCTACAGCCATCAGTCAAAAGCATTCAGGAGCTCAGGTCTCTGTGATTGTTTTTCTCTGCCAACGAACTGGAAATGCGAATTTGCCTACCCATTTTGTTGGATAGGTTTGACCTGGGATATTTCCACACTGCGATGCTTCTGGGCTGAAGATGAAGGTTGTTGATTTTTTGTTTTGTTTTTCCTCCTTTCTTTTAATAGTGTAGCGACCAGGCAGTTTGCTGCTCTCTGCTGCCCCCTGTTGCTCTGGAATGGGAACAGCTGGTTTCCACTGAAGGTGATTCTTAAAATAGCCATTACCAAGAGCTTCCTGTGAGGTTGAACATTGGGTTTCTGGCTTCACGAGAGACTGACTGATTTTTTTTTGAAACTGACTTTTAAATGAAAGTTGAGCTAAATGAGGAAGAAGGCATCAAGCAACAGCAGGAGTCCCAGGGTTAATGGAATACCCAAAGAAGGAAGAGAACAGCTGTGAGCTCCTTTCTCTTGTTGGCTCACTCTAGCCACCTGCAGCTACACTTAGCTGCTTGAGAGTCCCAGCCCTTGTAGTTGGGCCCTGGAGTTAAGTTCAGTTACGCAAACATCCTCTTAGTCCAAGTTTATCCAGGTCCTGTACTAGCGACTAGGGTTTCCAGGAAGGAGAGAGGACAGTCACACAGTTTAAGATTTTGAGTTGAAGTCAGACCACAACTTTGAATACTATCTTCAGCCCTTGTCAGCTGTGTATCTTAATATGTTACTTAAACTCTCTGAGCCTCAGTCTTTGAGTCTGTACGATGGGGATTATAGTAGTACCTGATTCAGACATTGCTGTGAGAAGCAATTTAAAAAAATAGAACATCCCCGTTTTCAAAGTAGACATTTCAAAAGATTAAGTAATGTATTTGAGATTAAGCATAACATCTGCCAAAAGTGTTGTTGTTTGTGTTTTTATGTTTTTCCCTATGGAAAATAATAGAAAATCCACTAAAAGATTGGATGGGCATGGTGGCTCACACCTATAATCCCAGCACTTTGGGAGTTTGAAGTAGGAGGATCGCCTGAACCCAGAAGTTCGAGCGCAGCCTGGGCAACAAGACAGGACTTCATCTCTACAATAAATAAAAAAATTAGCTGGGTGTGGTGGTGCGTGCCTGTAGTTCCAGCTGCTTAGAAGGCTGAGGCAGGAGGATTGCCTGAGCCCAGGAGATTGAGGCTGCAGTAGCCATGTGCCACTGCATTCCACCCTGGGTGACAGAGTGAGGTCTGACTAAAAAAAAAAAAGTTCACTAAAAGAGGCTTTTATTATGCAGGAATTATTATCTCATATAATGTGGTCCTTAGATTTGTTCCCTCATGGTACAAGATGGCTGCCACAGCTCTAGGCATCACATCCTTTTAAAATCACCGACAAAAACAGCAAAGACATTTGTCTTTTCACATTTAAATCAGAGGGAAGATCTTTCCCAGAAGACTGCAACAAACATCCTCTTGATCTCACTGGTCAGATTCCCATCACATGCTCATGCCTAAACCAGTCACTGACAACAGCTGTCCTTAGGCTAGTGAAAATGGTTCCCTAGGAAGCAACAACTTTCTCTGAGCGCACACACATAGAACTGGGTCTGAGTCAGGAAGAGAGAATATCCTGGGGATGTTGGCTTGGTTGGCAACTATCCCATACAGCTGGAACCAAGCCTGATCCTGTACACCCACTCTCTGCAGATGCGCCCAAACACTGTTCTCAAGAGGGGCACATGTTAGTGGATGAGAGGGACTCATGAGCAAATCATTTTATGATGATTTAGAGCATGCTTTATTAGTTGTAGTCACAGACATTACCCAACAGTTTACATTTACTCCCAGAAACGCTGTTTAAATTTGATTTTTTCTTCCAGCTGAGTATCAGTTCTTACTTTCTTCCCCGCTCTGGTCTGGATCCCTCTGCTCCAGAGGACCCCTTTCTGCCCACTCCACCATCCTTTCCAACCCCAGAGGACATTGGCAATCTTTAAGCAGAAGAATTGGCTCTGTGGAAACCTAGGGACTTACTGAGAAGGTGATGGGCAACGGGGAGATCCCCCAAGGGAGCTTGGACCATTCTTCTTTTGACTTCATTGTTCGAAAATGATGTCCAATTTTAGAGCATGAGAAAAAATTCTGGAGAGAAAGTCCCCAACATACAAATGAGTTCTGTTCTGAGATCATGTTTGTAAGTCCGATAAAGTGAATCTGAATACCCAGCTAACACAATCAGCTATATAGTACTGTATATATTTAACAGGCTATACTGATACCTGGAGGAGAGAAGTAATACATAAAAATACACAGGTGTGCATCTTTAAAGTTTGTAACTTGAAGGTTCATATGTACGGGACTTAAGATAGTGTTTAAGGGTTAAAATAAATGTCCTGTCTTTGCCACTCAACACTTTCTGACCTTGAACAACTTAAGCTTATGGCCTGAGTTTTTCCATCTATAAATGGGACTAATAATAACACCTTCCTCTTGGGTGTGTTCTGAGGCACCATTTGTGAAGTGCTTTTGCACAGTGCCTGGAACTTTATAATATTCAATAACCCTTCCTCATTATTGTAATTTCTTCAGTCTTTCAGCTTTCAAAGGTCAATGACCCTTTATAATGGTTTGATAGTTTATAAAGACAAAAAAAAAATCAGTGAGATGATGGCAAAATAAGCCCATTCTCTCTTAATTTCAGTGATTATCTATCTAGATTCCCTGGTTAGGAGCTAAGGTCAGACATTCTAGGATATTCAGAGGGCCCACCCCTGATGGGGAAGTGTGAACTTTCTTGTTTATACGTTTTACAGGATAAACAACTTAGAACTCCACCGATGGGGAGTCCGAGACCCAGAGTGATTAAATGATTTTGACCTTGAACTATTTATTTGACTTGAAGTGGCTAATGGTCAGATAAGTACTCTGAGATGATATCTCAGTCTCCACTATGTTTCTTGTAAGAAAAAAAAAAAAAGCTTGATAGTGATCAGACTTCATTTGCAGAAGTGGTTTCCTTTTCCCCAACTTGCCAGGATTCACTGCTATCTTCATTCATTCACTCCTTCAAACCTCCTTTCAGACTTGGTGCTGGGACTGGGTGAGTGTGATGAGTGCTTCCTGCTTGGGCTTAATGCTACTCCCTGCCCCACCCCCCATAACCTTCAGATCCAGCACCTCTCCTGTGGGTCAGATCTGCCCATTTTATTCATCAGAGAGTCTTTGGGTGAGAACATTGACATGACATTCAGGTTTAAACCCAGGTTTTACGATAGTCTTAGTGGCTTCCATCTGATGTGCTGAAGACAGAGGAGGGAAGGAGCAGTGTGAGTGGGTAAGAGGACCAACAATTAAGTTTATGAACTCATCCTAGAAAAATGCTCCAGACCTCATTGCTGAGTATCACTAAGGTCCCCTTAGTGAAATACTCCCCCTGGGAAGCTATGCACCAACACCAGTGCCTAGTCTACCTATCAAAGCTGCCTTGGAACTCTTTTTCTGAAATAGCCATCAGAGCTGTCATCACATTACCCTTGATGTCCTGATTGTCATCAGATGTCTTCCTTTCAATATTTCCTTTATCTTTGAGTAAAGAAAAAAGTCACTGGGGGCCAGATCAGATGAGTAGGGAGTGTGTTCCCATATAGTTATTTGTGCAGTGCTGCCAATGTAAGCGCATGGTGGCAAGTTCACAAACTTCACCATCAGACCTCAACAAATAACAATGACAGCTCTCATGGTCATTCCAGAAAGAGAGTTGCAAAATTACTTTGGCGGGTGGACTAGGCGCTGGCATCAGTGCATGGCTTCCCAAGGGGAGTACTTCGAAGGTGACTGTAATGATATTCAGCAATGAGGTTTGTAGTGCTTTTTCTAGGATGGTTCACTAACCTAATTGTGGGACCTCGTATGTACAGAAGGGGCAGTGCCACCTGTCACTCTGAAACTCTGAAATTCCACCCTCCGTAAGAGGTGTTCCCCTCACCGAGGCAGTGACTTTCTCTGAATTCTACATCATCCTTTGGAAAACAGAAGTGCTGTTTCCTACCTAGTAATAAACAAATGTGTGTACTAGATTTGGATTTTGAAGTTGAATTGTTAGAAGCAAACCGCGGTGTGGCATTTGCATGTTAAGTGCCTTCCTGCTACCGTGACATCTACTGCCCACCCAGCCGTATGCATCCTGTACGTCAGACTTTTCATACCAGTGTTCTGCTGCCCAGACTTAATCTGGTGAGTGTTTAATCGACTCTGAAGGGTTCTGTGGAGCAGTCAGTGGTAAAGGCCTTTTGCCTGTACCGTCTGATAGTTCTCGTGATAACAGCATCCCAGCTCATTGAGGACTGAATGTTCTTTGGAGCCCTGCATAAACATAAACCAGGAGTGAATACACGATCTTCAGAACCTGGCATGGAATAGAGCCCATGCCTATGTTACTGACTTGTTTGAGAGCAAACAATTGGTTGGGACTCATTATATCTAAACGCATATCAGGGAGATCATATACTGTTTCCAATAAAAAATGGAGTTTTGAAGAACACCACTCTTTTGTGTATGATGTAAATAGGTAGCTAAATCCATTGTTACCCTGCACAAAAGAGATATTCAGCTGATATTTATTAAGCTAAACTGAGTAATGCACAGTGAGACTCCTCTTCCCTGGAGCCTCGTTCAGCTAAATGTAACACAGAAGAGACAGTGCCTCTTACTCATACTGGTTTAGAGTCCTTCCTTGTCGGAGGCTTTCTGATGTTTAGAGCAAGACCAGGTAGAATAGCTGGGAAAACACAGAGCTGGAAACTGAGTCACAAAGCTGTGACCACACATCACGGAAGAGGAGCTCTTCCCACACCAGGTAGGTACACACCAAATGGTGATGCGGAGTGAGTAGGCTAGACATCCAGCATGCCCCAAAAGGAAGGACAGATCTGACAGAAATCCAATTTCTGTCCCCAAATTTAGATTGATGAGGATGGATTCACTCTCCCTAGGTATTATGACTGCTGCCAGGTGAAAAGTGGCACATTTTTTTTAGGGAAGTTTAGGTCTAATGGAAAAGCTTTTTCAAGCCAAGAATGGAAGTATGATCCATCCATCCATATTTTTGTGCATGTGAGAACACATGTGCATGCAAGCTTTTAATTAACTGAGTTCTCATTTAACTTTAACATTTATATATATAGTGTATATGCATGTATATATAGATATAGATATGATAAAAATGTTCAAAATTCAGCTATCATTCCAATATCCATAACTGGATAACTGTTGCTAGCATTTTCTAACCTTTTTCCTTTATGTGTATATACATAACCAAAAATGTGGAATGACTATAACCTGTTTTGTCTTAAGATAATGTATTTCCCCATGCTCTAAATGTACTTCTAAAGCTTAATATTATAAATAACTATATAGTATTCCATTGTGTGAATGCAGTGCGATAAATTAATCTCCCTTGGTTGGATATTTAGGTTGTTCCTCATGTAAAAACTGCATGCATGTGTATTTAACTTTTATTCTAATCTAGCATATTTTCACAATTCCTAGACCACCCACAACAAACATTTTACTAGGTGAATTTCAGAGAGAAGGGGTCCACAATCTTGCAAATTTAACCTCATCATTTGTAACAGTGGTCATGGAATCTATTTGTCTGATTTACATTGCCAGAAAACTTACCTCCGCATTAATCTTTTTTCCTCATTTTCAGCCTGGTTGAATCAGTTAGATCATATCTGTTTTTTCTTGGGAATGTTTCTGAAGCTACTGAACAATATGGAACATGTTGTCAATAAGGGTATTTTCACAGATGCCTTTTTGTCACACAAATGTTGATTAGCCAGAAAAGTGTGATTAATCTTGTTCTCAGATGTGGTTTAGTGATCTTCATTTGTCTATTATTGGGGGAAATTTTCTAGATGTGTCTTTCCAATGATGAATAAACAGACAAATTAATCATTCAGTTTTCCATCCACCATTCAACCATCTATACATTCGTCCATCTATCCATCCATCTCTCCTTTCCTCCCTCCCTCCTCCTTTCTCTCCCTTCCTCTTTTCCCTTCCCCCTTTCCTTCCCTCCTCCCTCCCTTCCTTCCTTCCTTCTTTCCTTCCTTCTTTTCCTCCTTCCAATATTTATTAAGTACCAGTTCTGTGCCGGGCAGTACGTTGCATGCTACAGACAAAGATACGAATTAGATTGAATCTCTTTCCTCTGAGCACTTACATTTTATGCTGAGGTTCAAGGCTTTTCCATGAACCATGAATGCCCTAAAATTACTTGTAAACTATAGGCATAACATGTAAAATCTGTGTGAGATTTTTCCTTTAGAAGCAGTCTCATTTTGCAGATCCTTAAAAGAATGTGTGATCCTAAAAATATATTGATATTAAAAACTAATGAATGGGAGAGACCACCAAGTGATAGACTGTGATGTAGTTTGAAGTGTGCTGAGACTGAGGCATGGCTTCTGTGCCAGAGGAGACCACAGGAGGTGAGTCCTCATGCCTTGAGGTGCAAGGTATGAAGGGAACCTCCTTGCAATGATACAGCTGAGCCCTGCAGAATGAGTCGGACATGGGTAGATGAGAATGTGCACTGGAAGACATTAGTTCTGGGCAGAGGGAACAGCAAATGCAAAGGCTCAGAGGCATGAGAGATTCTGACACACCTAAGAAATGTTTAGTCATTTAGGATGTCCAGCATCTAAAAGGAAGATCTCTGAGGGAAGTGAAGGAACTGAGGCTGTCGAGGCTGGTAGGCACAGGGATGCTGAAAGGCATTGTAATCTTAGACTGAAATCTTTGGGAGATCTTGAACAACTTACAGACTTTGACTAGAGTGAGTCAAGTCAATTGTCTTTTGAATGCACATGCCCGTCATCAGCAAATGATTTGGTTGATGGTTACCAACCAGAACTGGTCGGGTATGTGTTCTTGGGTGGTGGGGTCCTTGGGGATGTGGTTGAAGTAAGAGGTAAGTCCCTCAAAAGGTAGGTGAAGGCGTTGTCAACATGGGTTTGGCAGTTTACAGAAATAGACGAGAATGATCACTGTTGGGTGCTTCCTAAGGCATCATCCACTTTGCTTAAGTCACCTCACTGAATCCCCTTTAAGAACTTGCCAAGACAAATGTTGTATATTAGTGTCCTATTGCTGCTGTAACAAATGGTCACAACCCTAAGATTTAAAGAATACACGATCCTAAGACTTTAAAGAATACAAATGCAGTAGCTCATGGCTCTAGAGGCCAGAAGTCCTAAATAAGTCCGACAAGGCTAAAATCAAGGGGTTGGCAGCAATAGGAAAACAATCCTTCTGGAGGTGTTGGGGAGGATCCCTGTTCTTGCCATTTTCAGCTTCTAGAGGCCGCCTGCTTTCCTTGGCTTGTGGCCACAACAACCACACCCCCAAGGACTCCATCTTCAAAGCCAGCACAGGTGAAATGAGTCCTTCCTTCTCACATCGCATCACTCTGTTCTTCTGCCTCTCTCTTCCACAGTTAAGAAAACTTGTGACTACACTGGGCTCACCTGGCTTTTCCAAGTTGCTCCCCCTCTTTTAAGGTCATATAAGTGACCTTAATTTCACCTACTACCTTAATTCCCTGTTACCCTGTAAGGTAGGATAGTCACAAATTCTGGGGATTGTGACATGGCCATCTCTTAGAGACCATTATCTGGATGAAGAAGCAGTCCCATAGGTTAAAGACACACAGTTATTAAGGGTTGAAACAGAGATTTGAATCATGATGTTTTTGGCTCCAAAGTCAGCAGTGCTAAAAGGTAAACCTTGGCCCAGAGTTAATGATCAAAGACAGTGGAAAATCTAACTTTCTGATGACTTCATAAATCAATGAGTTTTGTTTCAAAGGTCTAAAGCATTAGGTTACCATATTGATCTTTCCTCTTCAGATTCTGAACACACCTCTGAAGGTAGGGCTTACTGTACTTTTGACAATCTAACATCTTTAATCAGCTTCAGGGCCCCTTCATGCAGTACACAAATCCGCTGAATGACTCAGAATTTTTTGTCTATTATTGTTAGGTTCCTGAAGATCCACAAATGGAGACTCTGGGTGAGGGAGGGGTGGATGCAGAGAGGAGAAGAAGGGGTGTGTAATTGGCCACCTCATTATCCCACTGCTACTCTGAGAATAAGAGCCAAACTTTAAAAATTATCAATATATGATATGTGTACATATTAATCGGGTACATGAGATATTTTGATACATGCATAGAATATGTCATGATCAAGTAAGGGCATTTAGGATATTATAACCTTGAACATTTATCATTTATTTAAGTTGGAAACATTTTAAATCTTCTAGCTATTTTGAAGTGTACAAGGAGAGACCCCCTAAAAATGGAATTATCTTTTGGAGATGGGCTCCTGGTACAGTCTTCCCCCACTAGGTAAATACTCTAGGAACACATCGGCATCAGTTTACCTACTAGCATTGTTGTGAGAGACTTCATTCAGTTCAGGTGAATTTTTGAGGGGAGAGTGTTTCGGCGCATTTGGTTTATTTCATGAAGGGTGATTTCTGAGCACACCTGCCCATATTTTGCAGAGTGTTCAGCAGTGTTTACCACAAAAGGTATGACTCAGCTGGGCTCAGTGGCTTAGCCTGTAATTCCAGCCCTTTGGGAGGCCAAGGAGAGTGGATTGCCTGAGCCTGCAGGTTAGAGATAAGCCTGGGCAACTTGCTGAGATCTCATCTCGACAAAAAATAAAACATTAGCCGGGCATGGTAGCAGGTGCCTGTAGTTCCAGCTACTTGGAAGGCTGAGGCAGAAGGATGGCTGGATCCCAGCAGGTTAATGCTGGGATGGCCATGAGTGTGCCACTGCACCACAGCCTGGGTGACAGACTGAGACTTCAACTCAAAAAAAAAAAAAAAAAAAGGCATGACTCCCATGCCCAACCCTACCTATTCATGGATCTCACCCCAAATGACTTTTTTGTTTGTTTTTTTTCCCTGAAGAAAAAAGTCCTCAAAGGGAAACATTTTGCTGATGTGGAGGAGGTGAAACAAAAAACAGCAGAAGCACTAAAAGGCATCAAAATTGATGTTTTCAAAAACTATTTTGAGCAGTGGGAAAAGCGTCATAATAGGTGCATTCCATCAAACAGAGAGCGTTTTGAAGGTGACTGAAGTTTAACCATGTAAGAATAAATACACACTTTTAATAAGTAAATTCTATTTTTGAAGGGTCCCCCTTGTACAGTATCTTGTTGTTAATTATAGTCACCCTACTGTGCTACCAAATAGTAGAATGTATATCTTCTATCTGACTGTGTGTGTACCCATTAACGAAGTTCTCTTCACCTCCCCTCCGCTCCCACAGCATTCTCAACCTCTGTAACAAGCATTCTGCTCTTAATCCATGAGATCAATGTCCAAACTCTTTTTACCTGGTTCCATCATGACTCTGTTAGTCCCTGCCTACCTTGCCATCCTCTGTCACTAAGCTCCACAAGGTATCAGACAAATCTCTCCTGGGTCTTTGCACTCTGTTTCCTCAATGTGGAAAACTTTGATTACTCTCCTCCTTGTTAGTTTGTATGATCCATCGGGACTTTAAATGCTATTTCTTCTGAGAAGAATTGTCTGAACCCTTTCTCCATTTAAATGATGTCACCCTGTCATAATCGCTCATTACACACTTACTTAGCTTTATAGAGGTCACTAGATCTTTAATTAACATCTTTACAAAAATTTCCACACTTTTATAAGGTGAGGGTATCTGCATCTATTGTATTGTCACTTTATGCTTTCACTCCTCAACCGAGCACATGGTGGGTACTCAAAAAACATGTGCTGAATAAATGGTGCCCTGATATTTTGTTGGCTCTTACTTTTATTCCTGCTTCTGATCTCTATCCATCCATCTACTCACCCACTTATCCCTCCATCTACCCGTGTATCTACCTATTCATCCATTCATCTCTTTACTCATCCATCTCCCTATCCATCCATCTAGTCACCTGTCTATCCACACATCCACCCACCCAACCCATACATCAATCCTCAATTGATCCATCCATCCACCACCCACCCACCATCCATCCATCCATCCATCCACCCATCCATCCATCCTTCCATCCACCCATCCATACTCCTTGAAGACATACCTTAAGAGCACTTGCAATCCTTCCAGATTTCTGCATTTTCCTTTCTATTTCCTTCTTCAGACTGAAGTCCCAAGTGGCACATGGGCTTGTTGTTGAGGGGCTAATACATATATAAGAATAAAACAGCTGAGATTTATTGAGCATTCAGCATGTGGCAGCCAATCTCCAATCGCTTCACATGCATTAAATTAATAAGTGCAAGAAGCCCTCTGAAGTAGGCGTTAGAATCATCCCCATCTTGAAGATGGTGAAATTGATGCAAAGCAGCCATGTGAAGTGTCTGAGATCTCATGAGTAGTAAGGGTGGGATGAATTCCTGGCAGGTGGACTCTTAATTCTGTATTCTACTTCCTTCCTGTTCTATGTAGTCTGCAAGTCCACCCTAAAGAAAGAGAAGGTCTAATGCATTTAATATGTTAACTCTCGGGAATGGACACCTTCACATGCCTCATGTTCAATATCATTTAACATCATCATGATACACAACACCCTTTCATTCATTTGTGAAGAAACTTGTTGGCTACTCCTAAGAAGATGCTATCATTGACATCTTCACTGAGTATTCTATAGGCGAAAAGCTATCTAGAGATGATTTTAAGTCCTCATGGTTTAGGATTTTAATGTAAACTAGTTAAAATTATCAATATGTCATTATTCAATAAATAGTAGAGATAATTTATTTTAAATCATAGGTGCATGCAGTCACTCGTGTCTGCAGTCCCAGCTACTCAGGTGGTTGAGGCTGGAGGATCGCTTGAGGATGGGAATTGGAGACTAGCATGGGCAAAAGAGCAAGATCTCATTTATACAAAATTAAAAAAAAATATATTTATCCAGATGTGGTGATGAGCACCTGCAATCCCTGCTACGTGGGAGGCTAAGGTGGGAGGATATTGTGAGCCCAGGAGTTAGAGGCTGCAGTATGCTATGATCATGCCTATGAGTAGCCACTGCACTCCCAGCCTAGACAACATAGTGAGACCTTGTCTCTAAAAAATTGTTGTTAATAATAAAAATAATAATAATTTAAAACTGACAATATGCATTCATGTCTAGAGTGAGGGTTTGGAAGGATACTGAAAAAACTAGTATTCCCAGGTTATGCAGGTGGGGTGAAGTTAAGGATAGTGACCAAATGAAACTTTCTTTCCTATAATTTTTCTAACAAAGACAATGTGTTCATGTATTGTATAAATAAGATTTAATTGAATTCCATAACAAAAGTAAAGCATATAGGGTACTCTATGAGTTCTGCACGTTCTGCGAGAAGTCATTTTTCTTCTTTGTCCAACTTGCCTTTGCAAAAGTAAAGTCATGCCCCACTTTTAGATAATTTATGTTCTGTGGAGGGTTTCTAATTTACTTTTTTTATTAGTGGTCCTCTAGATTATTCACCCAGTGTTGCCATTAAAGAGGCCCAAAACGTGCATGAGAAACCTACTGTGAAATAGACTTTCGGTTTTGACCTAAGCTCTGTCCTAGTGACATATCTGTCAGAGGGGAAGATCCTTCCTAAATGTACTTGCCATGGATGAGAAAGACCAGACATCACCCTCTGGTAGCATTCGTTCATTTTATCATTCCCTGAGTCACCATTCCCGGGGATGAGAGACCATTAGGGAGATGATTTCCAGAAAAGGTCTATCCACCATTCCTTTTCTGTTGAACCCCAGATGGCTCTTCCCAGTAACAAGGAAGCATTTAAGCAAGGAGGAAACCATTTCTGTGTCAAACCTAAAACACTTGGACTCACAGAGAAAGGCAGAATTAATCAGTCTATAAAGTCACCAAGGGAGAATCTGACATGCTCACTAGACACTGGAATGCCAACAGCAGCAAGCATTCCATTTGAAGTTTGAAAGGAGTTATTTTAGGACAAATAAAAGAAAGGGCGACTTTTCTGAAGCAGGTAGGTCATAGCTACGAGCTCTGGAGTTTGGCTCCTAGCTTTGATTCTAAGCTCTGCTGTGCTAGCAATTGGCGATTATGAGCACTGGGTCTTATCCTCTTGAGGACTCAGTTTCCTCATCTGCAAGTTGGAATCAATCATGGAATCAACCTCATCATGTTGTTGTGAACACTATATCTCACTATGCACTTTGAAAACCAAACAGATCTCATGGCCCCAAGTAATTAAAAGTCTACACATGAATTACTGTCATTATCTTCAACATGATCGGAGGGTATTAACAGAAATTGAGGTCAATAAGGTTTAAATAAACTTGAGTAGACTTAGAATTCCTTTCCAAGCAAAACATTTAAAGTAATTTTAAGAGTGGATATCCAAATAAGTGAAGTCAATATGGCCAGTCCTTCATGGATTTGTAAGTGAAGCAGGGGACATTGGGAACCTCTCCCCCATTTCTAAGAGTAGGATGTCTTAGATCTTGAGCACCTCTTTTCTCTCACAGACTATGTCTGTGGGCTGTCTGTAGAACTAACTGCACCCTTTGTGGAACTGCCTTGCTGGTTAGACCGTGTCACAGTCTTCCTTTCACCCTTTCTCCCTTGCTTTCTGGGTTCCTACCCACCAAGGAAAAGGCTGGCAGAATTGGGAGCAAGAAGAGGCACTTTGTTTGCCATTCATTTGGAAAGGCAGAGATACCTCTGAGGAGCTTGGATTTGGTAGATAAAGCCTCTGCTTTTGCAAGGAGCTTGGTAAGCAGCCAGCACTCACTCTCTTTACCTCCGATGAGTTCTTCCTCCATCCTTTTCCTTCTGAAACTGAATGAAAAAAAAATATGGAGGTGAGACAGCAGAGCAAGTCCAAATCAGAGGGTTGCAGAGGGGCAGGCTAATGACCTACCTGCCTGAGTTTTGGATTATTTCCAAAACTCTGGTTTTCACAGTGATGAATGTGAACGTGTGTTCATAGTAGGGAGAGAGTTGTCCTGTCTCCTGCCATGCTCTAAGTTGAGTTCTGTCTCCAGTTTCCTGTTTCTGGAACTGGAGCCCAGATCCCAGCCACCCGTGCATGGTGGAGAGAAGTCTGGCCTGTCCCTTGACTGGCGCTTCCAGGATCTAAGACCATGGAGGCACAATGGAAGCATCATCATGTGTCCCTTTGCCTTTGACTCCACGTTGCCATGGAAACAGACCATAGCTTGTTCATGGCAAACGACCTTGTCTTTGCTTTTCTATATACTTTTAGTTGTTATGCCAGAGTTATTTATAACCTGACGGAAGAAAGTCCCAGGAAAGGAGCATTGTTCTGCTTAATTGTTCCAGAAGGGGAAGGAGAAAAGTTCTGCCCCAAAGAAAAGGAAAGAGAAACAAAATGAAATGTAGAAGTATGAGCAAATCCTTCTGAAAGTCTCCCAAATGCAGCTTTGCATCATTTAAAACCTTGTCTACTCTTCCATGTCTGTTCTTAAAATTTACTCGGGGAGTTTTGTGTGGCCATTACAACATGGATCTCAGCATCTCTCTAGGACTGCTAGCTCCCTTCATATCCCCTGTAGAACTTTATCTGTAGTTAGCTTATATTTTATCAATGACTTTGGAATTCTCTACCCCTATGATAGCCTTCCAGGAAATTCTGGGTCTTTCGTTTGGAAGTTTTTGGATTCTGTGAACCAACGTTTGATTGTCATTGGATTTGATACGGTGGCTTCAATCTTATAATTTATCACATAAGGATGTTTAAAGCCCTAACTTTTGGCTATTTACCATCACTGCCACTGTAAAATAAAAGATAAAAGCTATAGAGAAATACTAACACAGATCATATATTTGATCATCTTCTATGTGTCAGATATACTTAATCTTACTGCTCAGAATGTGGTTGGTTGGCCAGCTATGACAACCTGACCTGGGAAGGAGTTAGAAAGCCAAAGTCTCAGACCTCTCCACAGGCCTATTGAGCTAGCTCTTGCATTTGAATGAGAACTTTCCCCTCACCCCTTACCCCTTATATCTTGAACGGACACTAAGGTTTAGGAAGCCTCACTCTAGAGAAATGCCACTCAAGTTGTAGTCTGCAGCCTACAGCATTAGCATGGTCTGGGAGTGCATTAGAGACACAGATTCTCAGGGTCCACCCAGACTTCCTGGGGCGGGACTCAGAAATCTGTGTTCTAACAAACTTTCCAGGTGACTCTTATGAATACTGAAGTATGAGAACCTGTGCTCTAGAGGGAGAACTTTATTCATTATCCTCATATTAGAAATGAGAAAAAATGAGTCAATGGGGAATGAGTCATTTGCCCAAGTAACTGTCTCAGATCCCAGCCACCCAAGTTATGGGGGAGAGAAGCCGGGCCTGCCCCAGAGCTGACCATCAGGGCTTAAGATGATGGAGATGCGATGGAAACATCATGTGTTGCTTTACCTTTGACTCTGTGTTGCCACGGAAACAGAACATGGCTTGTTCATGTTCGTCCATGTTCATGTTCGTATTCATGTGGCCATACTGGGGTTGGATCCTAGGGAATGCAAATCTGGAGCCTATGGACATAACTGTTGTGCCAGTCACCTCCACCTCTTCGATCTATGTTCTCCACCACACTTACCACTCTCCGAAATTCTTACGTGTATTTTTTCTATCACCCTGCCAACCAGTGGGATGTAAGTTCCTTGGAGGCTGGGGATGAATCTGACTTGTTCATCAAGGTATTGCCATTGGCCATTGCTGGAATATTTAGGCAGCATCCATCTGCCCTGAAGAGCTATTAAACCACAGATGATTGCGCTTTACCCCCAGAGTGTCTGACTTTGCAGGCCTGAGGTGAAGCTGGAGATTTTGCATTTCTGGCAGTCTCCCAGGTGATGCTGTTGCTGCTGTCTGTAGACCTCGCCTGGGGTCGTGAGGGTTTATGCTCTTTTTCAGAGGCAAGAGAAGCCTGCAGGTGCATGAGAGGAGGGGCTGGTCTCATTTACTTTGTGCCTCTTGCTGCCCTTTGTTGCCAGGAGTTCCATACACTTGCAAACTTCACCTCATTAATCTTCCCCACCCTGGGAGGGCCTGTGTGACGGACACTGGTGCCTTTATTTCACAGATGGAGAGGCAGCAGCGCCCAGGGGCTGTGACAGGCCCAAGGTCACCTAGTGAGTCCCTTGCATGAACCCAGAATAGAAACACTGCCACCTGCCACAAAACCCTGCCCCTCTAGCTCCCATGAACCTTTGAGCCCCCAAGCCTGTTAAGCCTCTTCATGTTCTCTCTACCAATGCCCACTTACACTGCTTCCAAAATTAGCATTGTGTCTTTAACCTCACCCTCAGAGAGCCAGGTTCAAGGTTAGCACTAAGCACCTTTTGAGTTCTTCGTAACTTGGGCTCTGGAATGCTTCTAAATCAAGAGCAATTAATTATAGAAACATTAGTCTGGGAGACGAACTGCTTCAGTCCTGTGTCTCTGACTGCTGCCAAAGGCCATACAGATTCTCCATATTATATTTCTCTTCATGCCTTCAGAGCTTATGCATTCATTTCCACCAACAAGCTCATCATCACACTTATCATGGATACAGACACCAACTTCATCTTATAAACCAAAATCAAGCACCCGTTTCACTAACAAGATCCTCATGTGATTCTGATATGCACCCATGCTAGAAAATTCCTCAAGAGAGGCAGGCGGACCAGCGCTAACAGCCTCCTTCCCTGGATGCTTGGAAAGCAGTCAGGGAGGATGTGGCCTGGCTGAAGGGTGGCTTGGACAGTATTCTGTAAGCCACATTCTATAGTTCTGATAATACATGACTTACTTATATCAACAGAGGACAAACTGGGTAGGCGGGTTCCTGGTTCTTCAGAGAACATTCCAGAGAATGTTTCTCCATCTGGTTGCGAGTCTGTCACATTATGTGCCTCCAATGATCGATGTATTTTAGAATTTACATAAAAGAAAATTTGGTCGAATCTGATTTTCTGTTTTGGTTAGGCAGCAGTTACCTGGAGGAAAGGAAAAATCTATTTGCTTCAGTCAACATGGAAACAGGCCAGGGCAGGTGTTCTGAGTGTCCACAGTTTGTTTAGGTTGAACCATAAGTGATAGTCTGCTTTTCACCTTGTAGTTCACTGGAATGTATGGGGTTCCATGATTATGTCAGTAAATGGGGAACGCGAACCCAAACTACAGGGAAATTGACATCTGATAGTCTTAGCCTGTGTAGACTTGGAAGGGTTACTCCTGACTGCCTCCATGGTTATTAAAAATTCAATCAGCTTGATTATGTGAATCCATTTATGTGAAATGTCAAAAATGGATAAATCCATAGAGGCAGAGTACAGATTGGTGGTTGCCAGGGTCTGGGGGGAGGGGAAAATAGGGAGCAGCTGCCTAATGGGTATGGGGTTTTCTTTTGGAGTAATGAAAATATTTTGGAATTAGAAGTGATGGTCACTAAATTACACTGAACTGTTCTCTTTAGCCTAGTGAATTTCATGTTATGTGATCTCACCTGGATAAAACACACACACACACACACACACACACACACACATACACACACACACACAAAACAAACCCTAACCCAACATTGTGCAGCTTTCCCTTTTCTCAAAGACCTTACCCCATTTTAAGGTAGCATTAATAACGAATCTTTTTTACTTCCATATTAAATAAATTATTTTCTCTTTGCCCCATTTATCCTCATAGAAAACAAAGAAATGGATATGAATTATCTCTGTAAGGAAGTGATGTAGCTTAGTATCATTTTGGATCCAGGAACCATCTGTAGTTATGAAAAGATCTGTGGAAGATAGGACTTGGGAATGTTAAGGAGTGCATATTATTTTTTAAAAATAAAATAGCAGACTTGCATGTCAGGAGTGCTCTAAGACAGTCAATTTTAGATTAATTGAAATGGGACACATGCATTTTGTTGTTGTTGTTGCTGTTTTTTGCTTTATTCTAATGTGATGCTTTAGTAGACCTGGGCTTCCTCCACTCACCGCATGCACTTTGCGGTATGTGGGTAAATATACTTGCGGTAAATATACTTTGATTCAGGGTACATTTGAAGTTCAAAATAATCAGTTTGGATTCGCTTTATTCTTATTTAATAATGACTATTTACTGAGCTGCTACTATAGGTCACAAGCTTCACATTCATCATCTACTTTAGTATGTCAGCAATCATATGCTGTAGAGATTATCAGCGTCCCCATGTTTTAAATGAAAAATCCAAGGTTCAGGAATGATAACTAACTTGCCCAAGTTAACAAAGCTGGTCAAAACAGCAGAGTTGGGATTTGAACTCTAGATGGCCTGAACACCAAAGTCTCTGCTCTTAACTTGGCACTAGTGTAGGAATATTCCTCATTTTCTTTTTTTTAATTGTGGAGTACAATTCAGGGTTAGGTATACAAATATTCACTGTGCAGGTACCCTTGTTGCTGAGGTGTGCCCTCACTTCCCCAGGCAGTTTCCCAGTACTGCCAATTCCACCTCCCCACCTTCCCATGCCCCCGCAGTTTCCCACTACTGTCAATCATTTTCTTACTGTATTACAATAGTTGTTCAAGGTCCACTTATGAATGAGAACATGTGATACTCAGTTCTCTGTTTCTGTGAAAGATCACTCAGTATTTTTGACTCTAAGACCATTCGGGTTGCTGCGAAGTTCATGATTTTGTTCTTTATGGCTGTGTAATATTCCATTGTGTATATGTACCACATTTTTTTTATCCAGTTCTCTTTTGATGGGCAGCATGGTTGGTTCCATGTTCTTGCTATTGTGAACAATGCTGCAATAAACATACATGTGCAGGTATCTTTTTTACAGAGTGATTTGAATTCTTCCAGGTATATTCCCAGCAGGGGGATTGCAGGGTCATATGGAAGGTCGATTTTTACAACTTTTAGGAATTGCCACATTGTTTTCCACAGAGGCTGTACTAGTTTACACTCCCACCAACAGTGTAGAAGTGTTCCCTTTTTGCCACATCCTCTCCAGCATCCGTTATTTTTTGAGTTATTGATGATGGCCATTCTGACTGGAGTTTGTTGGTATCTCAGTGTAGTTTTGATTTGCATTTCTTTGATGACTAGTGAGACTGAACATTTTTTTCATGTATCTGTTGGCTGCTCATATGTCTTCTTTTGAGAACTGTTTATTCATATCTTTTGCCCACTTTGTAATGAGGCTGTTTGTTTTTTTTCTTTTCAGCACGTTTGAGTTCCTTATAGATCCTAGATGTTAGGCCTTTGTCAGACATAGAGTTGGCACATATTTTTTCCCAGTCTGTGGGCTGTCTCCCTGCTCTCTTGATAGTTTTTTTGGCTTTGCAGAAACTTGTCAGTTTGATAAGGTCCCACTTGTCTATCTTATCTCTTATGGCATGGGCACTTGAGGTTTTGATCAGGAATTGGTTGCCAGTTCCAATTTCCATAAGAGTGTCTCCTGCATTTGCTAAGGTTCTTATAGTTTGAGGTTTTATGTTTAGGTCTCTGATCCATTTAGAGTTGATTTTTGTGTGTGGGGAAGGTAGGGGTCCTGTTTCAATCTTCTGCAAGTGGTCAGCCAGTTTTCCCAGCACCATTTACTGAAGAGGTTCTCCTCTCCCCAGTGGTGGGTGGTGGAGGCTTTGTCGAAGATGAGTTGGTTGAGAAATTGAAGCTTTGCTTCTGGAATCTCAA
>NW_007252299.1:686018-725551 GCF_000164805.1 Carlito syrichta | reverse complement strand
TTATGTTTCCATATGAATTCCTCGTATAGTTGTTTCTAGGTCTGAGAAGAATGTTGCTGGTAATTTGATGGATATTGTGTTAAATCTGTAGATTGCCTTAGGTAGAATGGACATCTTAACAATGTTGATTCTTCTAATCCATGAGCATGGAATATTTTTTCACTTGTTTGATTTCTTTGAGCAGTGTTTTATAGTTTTCATTGTCAAGGTCTTTCACAGCCGGGCTCGGTGGCTCAGCCTGTAATCCCGCACCTTTGGGAGGCTAAGGTGAGTGGATTGCCTGAGCCCGCGGGTTCGAGACCTGCCTGGGCAGCAAGACCTCATCTCTACAATAAATCAAAAAAAAAATTCAGCCAGGTGTGGTAGCGCATGCCTGTAATTCCAGCTACTCGGAAGGCTGAGGCGGAAGGATCGCCAGAGCCCAGCAGGTCTAGGCTGCGGTAGCTGGGAGCGGCCACTGCACTCCAGTCTGGGCGACAGAGTGCGACTCCAACTCAAAAAAAAAAAAATTTAAAAAATAAAAAAAAAAGGAAAGGTCTTTCACATCTCTGGTTAGGAAGATGCCACGGTATTTCTTTTTTTGTGTGCATGGCTATTGTGATTGGAATTGTGCTTCTTATTTGGGTTTCTGTTTGTTTATTATTGGTGTATAGAAATGCGATTGTCTTTTGCACATTTATTTTATACTCTGAGACTTTGCCAAAGTCCTTTATTAGTGCAAGGAAGTTTTTGACAGATTCTCTTGGGTTTTTAAGGTATAGAATCATGTCATCTGCAAAGGGGGATAACTTGATTTCCCCTTTTCCTATTTGGATACCCCCGATTGCCTTCTCTTCTCTGATTACTCTAGCTAGGACTTCCAAAACTATGTTGAATAGGAGGGGTGAGAGTGAACATCCTTGTCTTGTTCCAGTTTTCAGGGCAAATGGTTCCAATTTCTGTCTGCTTAGCGGTATGCTGGCTGTGGGTTTCTTGTAGATGGTTCTTATATTTTAAGGTATGTTCCATCTATGCCTAGATGTTCGAGCATTTTTATCAAGAAGAGGTGATGGATTTTATCAAAAGCTTTTTCAGCATCTAATCATATAATCATGTGGTTTTTGTTTTTACATCTGTTGATGTATTTAATTACGTTTATGGTCTTACAAATGTTGAACCAGTCTTGCATCCCAGGGATGAAACCTACTTGGTTGTGGTGGATGATTTTTGAGATATGTTTTTGAATCTGGTTTGCTAGGATCTTGTTGAGAATTTTAGCTTCTATGTTCATCAAGAATTTTGGCCTTTTGTTCTCTTTTTTTGTTGGATCTTTACCTGGCTTGGGTTTCAATGTGACATTAGCTTCATAAAATGATTTGGGGAGAGTTTCATCTTTATCAATTGCCTGGAATACTTTCAATAGGATTGGTATCAGTTCCTTCTTGTATGTTTTATAGAATTCTGCTGGAAGGCTATCTGGTTCAGGGCATTTTTTTGTAGGTAGTTTTCTTATGACATAGTCAATTTCCTGGATTGTTATTGGTCTATTTAGGATCTTATTTCTTCTTGTTTCAACCTGGGGAGGTTGTGTGATGTCAGAAAGTCCTCCATTTTCTTTATGTTTTCAAGTTTGTTTCCATAAAAGTGTACATAGTAGTCTCTGATAATCTTTTGTATTTCTTCAGGGTCCATTGTGATTTCATCTTTTGTGTTTCTGTTTGAGTTTACTTGGGCTTTTTCTCTCTTTTTCTTGGTCAGTGTAGCTAGGGGACCATGAATCTTGTTTATTCTTTCAAAAAAACTGCTTTTTGTTTCATTGATTTTTTTGTATTATCTTTTTGTCTTCTACGTCCCGGATTTGGGCTTTTATTTTGGTGATCTGGATTCTTCTGCTGAAGTTCGGGTTTTGGTGGTCTTGCTTTTCCAGCTTCCATAGGTGACTTTTTAGGCTGCTAACTTGAAATCATTCTATTTTCTTCATGTGTGTTTGTAGAGATATGAATTCCGCTCTTACTACTTTTTCATGGCATCCTGGAGGTTTTAATAAGATGTTTCTACATTTTCATTTGTTGCCAGGGATCTTTTAATCTCTGTTCTGATTTCCATGTTAACCCAGGAGTTGCTTAGCATCATTCTGTTTAGTGTCCATGTCTTTGTGTGTTTTGGGGGAACTTTGTTAGTGTTGATATTTATTTTTATTCCACTGTGGTCTGAGAAGGTGCATGGCAGAATTTAAATCTTATGAAATTTTTCTATGCTTGATTTATGGCCAAGTTTGTGGTCGATCTTAGAGTACATTCCATGTGATGATGAGTAGAATGTATATTCTGTGGTCGTTGGGTGGAGTATTCTGTAGGTATCAATTAAGTCCATTTGGTCAAGAGTCACATTGAGGTTCCGGATCTCCTTGCTGAATTTTTTATCTTGATGATCTGTCTAGGGTTGTCAGTGGGGTATTAAAGTCCCCAGCTATGATAGTGTTAGAGTCAATCTTTTTTCTTAAGTTTGCCTAGAAGCTGTTTTATGAAAGTTGGTGCTCCTATGTTGGGTGCGTATACGTTTGAGATGGATATTTCTTGTTGATGGATTGAACCTTTTATCATTATATAGTGAGCTTCTGTATCTTTTAAAATTTTTGATAGCTTAAAGAGAATTTTGTCTGATATTAAGGTCACAACTCCTGCTCTCTTTTATGTTCTATTTACCTGAAATTTTGTTTCCCATCCTCTTACTTTGAGTCTGCGAGTGTCCTTTCCAGTGAGGTGAGTCTCTTGGAGGCAATATATGGTTGCCTCATGGTATTTTATCCATTTTGCCATCCTATGTCTTTTCAGTGGCGCATTTAGTCCATTCACATTCAGGCTAATTATTGAAATGTGGGAGTTTAATTCCTGTCATGAGGTTCCTATAGAGTTGTTGTTGTTCCTGTTTGTTTGTTGTCTTTCTTTTGATTTTTGGGTTGACTCGTGTGTTTTCAGTCTTTTTCCTGCACTCTTATGAAGAACATTGTCATTATTTTTTCCCTTTCTTTTGTGCTTAATATTTTCTTAAGTGTTTCTTACAGAGTTTGTCTAGTGGCAGCGTAAGTTCTTAGGGATTGAATGTCTGGGAAAGATTTTAATTCTCCCTCAGTGATGAAGCTTAGCTGAACTGGCTAGGTTATTCTTGTTTGAAATTGTTTATCTTTGAAAACTTTGAAAATTGAGCTCCAAGCTCACCTAGCCTGAAGTGTTTCTGTAGATAAATCTACTGCTATTCTAATTGGTCTTCCCTGGTAGGTAGTCTGACCTCTTTCTCGCGCTACCTTTAGTTATTTTTCTTTTATACCTACTTTGTTTAGGTGAGTTACTATGTGTCTAGGAGTTGGTGTTCTCATTTGTTGTCTTGCAGGGGTTCTTTGAATCTCTTGTGTTTGAATGATCGCATCACTGATGAGATGAGGGAGGTTTTCTTGAATAATTTCATGGAATGTTTGTTCCAGGGTGGTTTCTGTCTCTCTTTCTGCCTCAGAAAGTCCAATTACTCTTAGGTTCAGCCTCTTGAAATAACTGCTCATGTCTTGGTTTTGTTCTATCTTTTTTTTTTCAGTTGGAGTGTCACTCTTTCACCCAGGCTAGAGTGCAGTGTCATGCTCACAGTCACCCCAGCATTGACCTGCTGAGCTCCAGTGATCCATCTGCCTCAGCCTTCCAAGTAGCCAGAGGCACATGCTATCATGCCCCGTGGGTTTGGGCAATCCACTCACCTCGGCCTCCTGGGATTACAGGCTGAGCCTCAGAGCCTGGCCCATCAATTTTTCTTAAAGTGTTCTAAGATGAAGAGTTCCTGAAGGATAACTATAGGGCCGATCTTCCCAATAGGTGCCATTGGAGATTTTTTCTCTTCAAAATGGGTAGCCTTCTATTGTAAGGTGCAAATTCCTCCTACAGAGTTTTAGGGTCAGATACCAGTTCAATCCTGGGGTTTGACCTGGCCAAGATAAGCGAACAATCTTTGCTGATTTCTTTCTCTGTAAAGTGGGTATAATAATGACTTCCTAACAGAGCTGTTACAAGAATTCCAAGAGATGCAGCCACTGCAAGACAGTCTTTCACATTCCCCTTTTGTCCTTGAAGCAGTGTCTGTCTTCAACTGCTGTAGATCTCTGGTCTCAAATCCCTTTCTCTATTGAATAATCATCTGTAGACAATTGTAAAAGTCACAGAACATTTGCTGGTATACAATATCATCATTCTGAACCAAGAAGTTCTTAGCATCCATGTGTGACTTTGGTTTTATCACAAGGCAACCTGTAAAACAGCTTTCTTTGGGTGTGATCATTTATCCTCTGCTCTTTTTAGTATTTCTATTGTCCTGAAACAACTTCTACCCTCACTCTACAAATCCTGCACATGTCCACAGCCTCCCTTGGCCTTGTCTGCAGTGGCAGCTGCAGTAGGATCTGCAGGGCCAGATCAGCAGTCCTGTGAGGTGATTATTCTGACAGCCCAGGCATAAGTACAGTGCAATAGGTCTGGCTCTCGGAGGCCAGTGTGGGAGCTGATTGCTTTGCCTTGATAACAATCTTGGAGAGCTTCACATTCAAATAATTAAGACCCAAGATGCTGTGACTGCTGTGCTTACTGCATTTTGTTTCCTACACGTGTAGCAGAATGGCTTGATTTCCTTCCTCATAATTAAAGTATCCTGAAGTGAGTTTTGGCATGAAAGAAGTTATTAGGGTTATCTGCTCTCTTTCAGCAAAAACATGCACCAAGAAACCTCTCATCATGCGAATTGTTCTTTCTTCCTCCCTCCTTTTCTCTCTTTCTCTTTCTTTCCTTCTTAAAAAGAATGTTGACACAGTGTTCACTACCTGAGGTATGGATCACCTGAAGCGCAGTTTCCACTAGTACACAGTACATCCAGGTAACAAACATGCACTTGTACACCCGGAATCTAAAAAAAACAAAAACAAAGAATGTTGAGATATCATTAGACCTATAGTAAGAGTTTGTTAATTACTCTTAGAAATTATCTTTAACAGTGTTGAAACCCAGTTTTTAACTATTTATGTGACCAGACTTAGGTTGACACCTTGGTCTCTTTCTCTTATAAGGGCACAATTTGCAACAATACAAACCATCAAAATGCAGGTAAACCACTGAGGGCATTTTTCTCTACATAGGAAAGGTTTCCTTTCAGGCAGGTAGATATGGATAAGGGTTTAAACATAATTTTCCCTGTAGACACAATGGATCCTTAAAGCCTCTTTCAGGATTCTTGAACAATTTTTGCCTTTTCAGGTTTGCTACCTTTATCCTGACTCAGTGAATCACAGCTATTAAACTGTATCTCATGATTATCATTTTAGGACAGGACTTGATTTTTAGGCTATGTCAATCTCTTTTAAGCCTTGTGTCCAAACCAGGGTTGGGTTTGGAATTTGTTCTTTTAGAAGGAAATGATGGAGTCTGGGACTTTTGCTGCAGGCTTCTTAGTATGCCCAGGGCTATTACAACACTTTCCTTTATTCAGTCTTCCAGGAATTGTGTCCTTGTGAGCAACTATTGTGCTCCTCTCTATTGGAAAGTAAAGAGACTTAAAGTAGGCATTGGAAGTTGGAGCCCTGGTTGCTGATTTAGAAAATGAACGACATTGTATATGTTATGAATGTGAAAATGCGCAATATTTGCTCAGTGGGCCAAGTCAATCCAAGTCACACAGCCTAAGAGTGAAGAGGAAACTTGAGGTCTGAACACTGTGTGTTTAATCCTGTCTCTGACAGTTATCGGTTTTATGACCGTGGGTGAGTTACATTTATTCTCTGGGTCTCATTAGACAAAACATGAAAGGAGTGATAATGGCACCCACTTTGTAGGGTTTTTTTTTTTTTTTTTGGTGTGCGTGGAAGTTAAATAATATGAAACATGTGAAGATCACACAATAATAATACTATAACTTATTAACATATTCTTACTGTTGCTATCAGTGTCAAAATTTATGTTTTGCTCATGCAAAGTCATGGACAGGTTTTAGAATCAGGGGATAACAAAGAGACTGGCGTTCATTCCATCTTTCAACTCTACTGTTTTCTGGATTCAGAGTTGCCTTGGAATCATCCAGCCAGCAGACAGAAGCAAGAGGCAGTGGACTAAGGATCTGGAGGGGCAGCTACTTGGAAGGCTGAGGTGGAAGGATCACCTAAGCCCAGCAACAGGTCGAGGCTGCAGTGGCCATGAGTGTATCACTGTGCTCCAGCCTGGGTGACAAGAGTGAGACTCCAACTCAAAAAAAAAAAAGGACCTGGAGGGAAAATGAATGTAGAGGTCAGGTCTGGACCAGACATTCCTCATTTCTACCTGCATGCCATTGGCTAGAACTAGTCATGTGACCTCTACTTCACCAAGGGGCGGGTAGGAGAGAGTGTCCATGGTGGAACAGAAAGGGGAAGCGGGATAGATAAGGCCTATTGACCACATTGTTATTTTTCACTAAACTTCCCCCTTTTTGGCTCAATTTCAAGTTGGGAGAACCTATTTGAACACTGAACTGTTACTTTCCCTCACCCACCGGGGCTCAGCCTCAGAGGTCTCAGCTCAGTGTCCGTCTCCTCCCTTCCCAGCTCTTGCCCTTGACGTTTCAGAATTTCAACACTCTGATACTCAGCCTGGAAGGATCTTCTAGCCGGCACCCCAAACACTGCCCTGACTCATAACAGTTACAATTTTCACCTTCACAAACGAGCCTTCTAATTAGGAAAAGCATAGGCTTTATTTTTCCAGAATTTGGTATACAACTATATCTCTTTCCCTCTCTTTCCCCCAGTTTAAAAAAACATAATATTTTTAATTGACAGATAATAATTATTTCTAGTTACGGGGTACAATGTGATGTTTTGATAATTTTTGTAAGGGAAAATGATTAATTGCTGCATTTAAAACCTGCTCCTTGGGAATAAGAGGTATATACCTCATCAATGCTCTGTATCTTGCAATATTAAGAAGGATCTTTGGAACTTAAAATATAAATATAGAGCCAAGTGACCCTGCCTTGGAAATAAGGTAATATCCAAAGAAAGATCTTTAAACAGCTTTATAGAGGTATAATTTATATAACATAAATTAAGATAAATTGTATAGCTCAGTTATCTTTAGAAAATGTATAGTCTAATTTTGGAACATTGTCACCCCCTTAAAAAGATCCCTCCTCCGTGCCTGTCTCCAGTCAACCTCTGTTCCCACCCTTATCCCCAGGCAACCACTAATCTACTTTGTTCTTACCAGCATTATTCAAAATAGCCCTAAAGTATAAACAATCCAAATGTCCATCAACTGGTGACTACACAAAACTTACTATATTCATACAATAGAATACAGTTCAACCAAAACAAACAAACATACCAACAAAAAACCAGAATACTAATACAAGCTACAAAGCATAGATGGACCTCAGAAAACATTGTGGACACAAGGGAGGGATTGGCAGTCACTGGGCACTGCTAGGGGAGGCAGGGAGGGAGGAGGGTGGGGGAACTGTGACAACACAAAGGGTATCTGCTCCACTACCAGGGTGAGTGAAGGCCAGTTGGAAGCACAGACTTCACCTGTATGCAGCCTACCTACGTAGTTAATCCTCACTTGTACCCTATATCTCTCTAATAACATAAAACAAATTAAGAAAAAACCCCCAAAATCAAAGAATTAATTTTGAAAAAGAAAACATTATGGACCCATTATGCTGAGTGAAAGGAGCCAGATGCAAAAGACCACCTGTTATAGGGATCCGTTTTATGAAATGTCCAGAAAAGGCAAATCTAAAGTTGATTTTTATTGTGGTTTGCCATTAGGCAGACACATCTACTCTCTGTTTTAGGAGCCTGAACTGCTCAGGCGCTTTGGGCCCTCAGGGCTAATTCTCTTTAAAATGAGCAGAGCCTGTTTGTCACTTCCTAGTTTTGCATTGCCATGTCCAGAGGCCAGGAAGGAAGGAATGGCTTTACTTAAGCCAGATTCAGAAGAAAAACCATCCTCGGGCTCATCATATCTCTCCTACCTGCATCTTGCTCGGTTTCCCATAGCCCATTTGGGACCAACCTCCATTTTTAAGTTAATCTATACAGTGCCTGCTGGGACCTGGGGGCAGGCAGGATTATTTAAGCTGATCATTTGTTTTAAACATAAACCATTTGTAATGCATGATTCGTCTATTGCTAGAAGGTCCTTGGCATCCCTTGCATATACTGTGACTCAAACTGTGACAACATTCATAGCCCACAAGGTTAAAAAAAATCAGAGTTTTGTTCATCTAATTTATCACAAATTCCACATTTTTTGGAATGGAAGATAATACCATCTTAGCCTATTTAAGATGGACATTCTAGAAAAGGGTGTGCTGATGCAAGGAAAAAAAAAAACCCAACCAAAAATGAATATGCTTTAGGAATGTGCAATTGAGCAATCAAATGTCTTCTCGAAATGTCTATGGTTATTTTCATGGATACCATCTTTTATTTTATTTTTTGTATTCTATTCTTTTCTGTATATCATATATATACTAACTGAGGAAAACTTGGGAACTAGAAAAATTAATTCCCTTGTCATTCCTCCTGTCTAGAATACTGGCTATTATGCTTCTGGGGAATCTACTTTTATTTATTTTTTCCTATGAGAACATGAATCCTCAGATACTTAATTGGGCTCAAACTGTACATGTTATTATCCTCTGCTTTTGTCAGTTGATATCTTATTATGTACATATTCCTCTATGTCATTAAATATTCTTCAAAAACCCTACATTTTGGAGTGTGCCATAACATCTGTTGTCCCTCAAGTGTTAGACACTAGTATTGTTTTAGTATTTTTTTCCATTGTAGTTTAAATCTGCAATATAAATGTATGAGTAGAGATGGTTGACCCATCTCTATTTCCTTTGGGCAGCATTTAAAAGTAACATAATTGGCTCAAGGTATAGACACTACAAAGGATTAAAGTTGTCACCATTGATTTCTGTATTCTATTAAGTATTAGGTTGTTCTGTGCTCTTATAAACAATGAATAAGAACTGCCTTAGTACATAGGAATGGATTTACCTTGAATGGGGTGGTCATGGACTTTTAATCGGAGAGTTGTTAGGAAAATCTCTTTACTGGCAGGCAGGGTGGCCTCTCCCTCATGAAGGCTGGCACACTGTAAGATAATTTATAATGTCCCTGCTTCTTTTACAAAATTTCTGCAACCCCTATGAAGAATGGCATTCAGAGTATTGAAGTGGACCAAATAGCCCTGGTGAGTGGTGCTTGTGTATTTACTTCTTCCTTGGTTTCTGGTTATGGGTTTTGCTATGGTCTTCTTCTGTGTCCCCTTCTGTGACCTTTTTACTCATCATGGCCTCAGGACCTCCCAGGTACTGGTGCTATCCATAGTGCATCTTGTCAGTATGGCTTGGAATCTTCCTTCTCTCCATCCATGCAGTGCTTGTCCAGCAAGTCACTTTTCCTCCATCACATTTTAGGTGTCGCATTTTTGAGATAAGCTCTATCTCATCCGCGTGCTCAGGGAACATGTCTTTGTGTTTTTGTTTAGTATGACACACTTGTCTGAAGCTGAACCTGAGCTACAGAGGTCTCAGCTTATTGCTAACTGTGTCCCCTGGTATAGTGTCATCATATTTATACTCTCTAAGTATTTGAAGTTAGGTATTATTTTCAGGCAGTCTTAGTTCAAGTTGCACTCAATATAGGATGAATGGGTGGATGGATGGATGGGGGGGATGAATGTATGGATGTATGGATGGATGGGTGAATAGATGGATAAATGGGTGGGTGGATAAATGGATAAAAAGATAGGTGCCTAGAATACTGGCTATTATCATATAGGATGAATGCATGGATGTATGGATGGATGGGTGGATGAATGGATGAGTGGATGGATGGGTGGAAAAATAGGTATATGAAAGGATGGATGAATAGTCCTTTCTTGGTCCCAATACTTGTACCCTATCTTAGGCACTGAGGAGAAAATAATTAATAGTTGAGTGTATTAATTTATGCTACCATCACTTTCTTGGAACTTGAATTCCAGTGTTTTAGCAATGCTTATCCCAAAACATCTTGCTTTTCTTGCCTTACCAGTTGGGATTAGGCTTGAAAAAAACTCATCTGTGATGTCACACACAGCTGCTATCTGCTGTTATTCTGGTGGAAATATTAGACATACTATTAACACCAATATTTAATGCATCACAAGAGTCAGATATCAAATGGAGACAGTGACCAACACATGTATTACTTCTTTTAAAAATTTCTAATGACTAGAAGTGCTCTCTAATATGGTCCCAGAATTTAATGCAGTATACATATCTCTATCTTTTTATAGACCAAAGCTTTTGTTCCTTGTGATAAAGAATCATGCACAGGCAGTGTAGCGGAGTGGTTATGGGAAAGGGCCTAGAATTAGTTTTCTGAGTTCTCATGACAACTCTGCCAGAACAGAGATATTAACACTTGTAAGATGGTTGCTGTGTGAAGATTAAAGAATGCAACATACCTGAGTGCTTAAGAGTGCCTGTCACATAGTAAATGCTATGAAAGTTTAGGTGGTGTTGTGCTATTATGTAGAGGTATCACTATTTCCGTTATTATTAAATAGTAGAGGTTGGGATGGATTAGAAAGCAGGTACTCTGGCCAGAAGCCACAGCTCACATCTGTAACCCCAGCACTTTGGGATGCAAGGTGGGAGGATTGCTTGAGGCCAGGAATTTGAGACCAACCTGGGCAACATAGTGAGATTCCATCTCTACAAAAAGTAATAAACTTAGCCAGTCATGGTAGCCCATACCTGTAGTTCCACCTACGCAGGAGTCTGAGGTCAGAGGATCACTTAAGCCCAGAAGGACGAGGCTGCAGTGAGTTATGAATGTGCCACTGCACTCCAGCCTGGGTAGCAGAGCGAGATCCTGTCTCAAAATAAAAACAAAGCAAGCACTCAGAAAATAAAATATGGGGAGTTTATAAGTTTTCTTTTGGTGCAATAAGTTATTACAAACTTGGCTTAACACAGCAGAAATGTATTCTTTCATGGTTCCAGGTGACAGAACTCTGACATCAATATCACCGAATTGTAATTGAGGTGACAGCAGGGTCTCACTCTGGGAAGTTCTTCCTCTTCCAATCTCTGGTGGTCTCAGGCTTTCCTTGGCTTGTGTCCACATCCCTCCAATCTATGCCCCATCTTCACATCCGTTCTCCTTTTGCACACGTATCAAATCTCCTTCTGCTTCTTGCCTGTAAGGACACTTGTGATTGGATTTAGGGTCCACTTGGATAGTCCAGGCCTGTCACCCCATCTCAAGATCCTTTATCACATCTGCAAAGACCTTTCTTCCTTCCCGTCTTCCTTGTTAGTTAACATTTACAGGCTAAAGGGATTCGGACCTGATGTCGTTGGGTGGCCATTCTTTAGCTTAATACATGGGTGAGAAATAAGACTTAATTTTCCATTTTGCAGGAATGCGGACCTAGTCTCAAAGGTTTTCTCATGCTGTGTACATCACCAATGTCAGTATCAATGATGTATTTTCTGGAGAGTGCCTTTCGTCTTCTGTAACCCATTGCTCCTTTCGCCTTTAATTTAGTAAAGCTTACTTTATGGAAAAAAATGCCTGCAGCAAAAAACATTTATTGATCATCTTTGGATCAATTTGTGATATTTATATTTCAATAACCTTCCTGCCATATTTCAGGTGTAGCTTCCCTGTCAATTTTGAAATGATTGGTGGTAATTCCACACTGGGAAGATGTGGTCTTCTCTACTAATTTCTTCTTGTTCCCTGAAAAGCCTTTCTTCTCACCCCAGGAACTGCAGAAGGATGTTTTCTCACTGATGAGGCATAATATAGTTAGTCGATGATATATTTGTTATAAAAAACTCTTTTCCATTGTAGTCCAAACTTAAATTTTCCCAGTGTTCATTTGCTTTCTCTATTTTCGAGTGCACTTAAAAATACATTTGCAGTCACGATTGCCTGGGTAAGTTATAAATCCTAGATATTAGAATTTTTATGCTTTAGAAATAATAAATGAGGGCTTACCAATTAAAGATAAAAAATTACTTGGCTGGGGATAGTAGAATATTTTATCAGTATTATTAAAATTTAAGGGCAGCTGAAATGCCACAAGAATCTTTGTACAACATTTTAGTTTAAAAAGTTGGCTTAAGGATAAGTTACATTCTTTTCTTCAATTTTGCATCAAATAGGATATTATATAAATTTTTTTGAAAAAGAGCAGATCTCTTGTTGGACTCAATCAAATACAGAGCTGTTCTCTAGTTGTTGCCATGTGGTTTTATCCCTTATATTTGAAAATCACTCTTTTGTGTATCTTGAGTTCCTGGTAATCACAATCGTCACTTTCTTGATATAATGTTAATGCCATACATGGAAATAAATAACCTCATCAGGTGATTATAAAGCCAAAGATATTGAAAACATTGATATGTAATCTGCCAGCACTTCTGTTATCTATGAATAAGAGCATATTTTGTGGATGATCACAATAGATTTTTCACTCTAATTTTGGTTTTCTCTATTTTCTTTTTCCTTTTTCTTCTTTTGTTCATTATTCTCACCAGCTCTATGATACTCTGGTTTATTTCTCTGTGGGTCATTGTGACTTCTTTGTAGCATCGCCACAATTCTCCATAGCTTCATAAATAACCTCTCTGGAAATTGATGATTGCTAGAAAATAACACAGAATTCTAGGTAGGCACTAAAAAAATAAAATAAAATAAAAGATTGCCTTTTCAGAAGATGATCCTATTAGGGGAAGCAGAATTCTGTGTCCTGCACAAACACAATTGATACCTAAGTAGTGTGCATTTTTAAGCAGTCATTTGTGAAATGATGTGGACTTAATGGCAGATTAAAACAACTACCCGCTGGGCTGTTTCAAAAAACAAAACCCTTCAATTAAGATGGATCCGTGAGAATGTGAAATCAATCCGCCATAACATTGAGCACTATCTATGTGAAGGACACTTCACTAGTGACATGAATGGGGAAGAGAAGGGTTGGATATCATTCCAGTCCTCAAGGAGCAGCCGTTCCCAGTGGGGGGTGATTTTGCCCCCAGAGGACATTTGGCCACATCCGGAGACATTTGATCACAAGTAGGGGCTGCTTGGCATCTCACGGGTGAAGGCCAGAGATATTGCTAAACATTCTACAATTACAGAACAGCCCCTGCCACAAAGAATGATCTGGCACCACTTGGTCAGTAGTGCTGAGGTTGCAAAATGCTAATGCAGAGAAAGGGAAAGAAAGAACACATAGACCTTTGTGATTTCAAGGCAGTCACAGTAGGGGCCAGCATATTTATGGTAGGGGATCAGAGGAAGGAAGAGATTTTTGTGGGTTATGTATGAGTGGGCTGTGGAGGTCACCTCTCATGCTAGTCTTAGGAAGTTTGATTGGCCTTGAAGGATGGAGGGGTGAGGGAGGGAGGGAGGGAGGGAAGGAGAGAGAGAAAGAATGAGAGAGGGAAATGACTACACAAGAATGATATTCACAATTCTTAAGGCTGAGTATGGCACTCACACTGACTCGTTGGAATGGACATCTGAGTACTCAGAACAGAAATGTGCTGTCACACCATAATAGTGCATGCAGGTCTCTTATCAGTTTTGGGCAGCCACCCTTTCTCGAGGCTCAATCAACAGTCCACTCTTGTTAGAACTAATTTGGGGGTAAACTGAAATGGATTTGTTTTCTTGAAGTCCTTGAATAAGAAGCGTGGTCTTCATCTGATACACAAAGTGGACTGTGAAACCACCAATACCTTTTGAATAATAGAGTTTCTACGAAAGTTCTTCACCCCACATCCATCCATTCTGTCAGTGCATTTCTTAGAAGGATGTTAAGGGTGTAACTGAATCTTTGTACGGGAATATCCCATTGCAGTTATAGGGCAAAGTCCCATGATTGTGGCTTTTGACAAATGTCTCATCTAAATAAATTAAATATTTCTAATATCAGAAATATTTATTGGTTCAGAGGAAGGAAGAGATTTTTGTATGTTGTATATGAGTGGGATGTGGAGGTCACCTCTCATGCTAGTCTTAGGAAGTTTGATTTGCCTTGAAGGATGGAGGTGGGGAGGGAGGGAAGGAGGGAAAGAGAGATGGTGGCAGGGCAGGAGGAAGAAATGTGATGATGGATGCAATACTGTGAGGAGTTTACTTTTGGGGCAACATACAGAATGATTTGGTATGAAAAGAAGCAGGAGTGGAAGAACTTTTAAATTTCTTGAGTGCAGGCAGTGGGATCAGAAATCAAGACATATGTTAGAGGTGTGATTATTAAAGAATCAGTACAATTTAATTCCTCTTGTCTTCCATTAAGTGATTTGACAAAACAGGATAAGTGTATGGATTGATAGAAATAATCCACATTAAAAAAAACTGGCTCAGGGGACATGTGGGCTTGAACTTAAGAAACATATGCTAAAGGTGTAAAATCTACTCTATTTCATTTATCATTAACTGATTTGATGGGGAAAAGTAGTTAATATAATGGGTTGAATGAAATAATTCACTTAAAGCATTTGGCTCAGTGAAAGAATGGTTTTGAAACCAATAACTAGTATATTCGAGTCCTGCCAATAGCTAGCTGGTGTCAATTAACCTTTAAGTTCCTCATTATCATGCAGATGATAATAAATTGCATGGACTTCCAGAACTTCTACTATAAGGATTATTTGATGTAATTCAGTGAAGCATTGAGAACATTGTCTGGAATCTTATATGTGCTCAATAAATTAATATAATAAATGTTACTTACAATGTTTATCCAATATGTGAATTACAGTAGAGAAATCGATGTTAACCTTGATATGTTGAATATTAGTCACTTGAGTAATAAAGATGTATTAACAAAGTCAGTGAGTAAGTTTTGAGGTGAGAAATAGCATTAGTTTTACACACTCAGGGTCTGATATAAAGAAAGCTCACATCAAAGCAAAATTATTACAGGCATTTGGAGGATAGAACATCTGAGAGACCAAAGCAGGGTGGGCTGGTTTGGAAATCTGTACAGATTTAAAATTTTAGTTGGAAAGTGTGGCAGTAGGTTGCTACACTAGCTTTTTAGTCTCTATTGCTTTTCTAACTTTATTTGTGCCTAGGAGTGGCCATGAAACACAACTGTAGCCAATGAATATGTACCAGCCATCAATTACCACTAAGGTGTTGTGTATAAGCTATCCTAAAATGTAGTGGCTCATGTATTTTTCTTACTCATGGATCTGTGCGTTTACAACTGTTGAGTGCAGTATAACCATTCCATACTGGATTGGAGGCTACAGACTGCAAGTTGAGTTTGAATCTGCCCCGGGTGTCTGTCATACTTTTTGGACCAGAGACTTCCTTGGGCATGCTTTTGATGAATTCCAGACAAGAGGGCAAGGGCAATTGTGAAAGCACGTTTTAAGCTTCTGATCACACCCCATCCCCTAACAACCCATTGGCCTAAGCAAATGATATGGCCAAATCCAAGGTCAAGTATCTACATAGTCACAGTGAAGATGTGTCTTTTAATATGACTTTAGGGGAGTGAGGGGTCAGAACCACAGAGACATGAAAAAAATCTGCTGGGCAGTAGTGATTTTGGGGAAAACTTAGGGGTCCATGAAAAAATTAGATAGAAATTCCTGGCACTGCTTCTTTAAGAGCCCTTTTCATACCTCCTTTGTAGACATGTTGATGGGAGTGTGGCAGCCATCTTGTGGTCATGGTGAAAGGCCTGTGTGAACTTGTTGATGGAAGTGTGGCATCCATCTTGTTACCATAGTTAAAGGTCACAGAGATACAGCCTTGATATTGTCCAGTCATTGAAGCAAGGGTAAAAACAGTCTGTCTCCAGATTTATTGATGTTGAAGTCCTGAAATTGTGTTCTCTGTTACAGTGAAAAGAAATGGACATAATAAGCGTCCACAAAGAGGGAGAAAAGCAGAAATTGAAGCTGAATCTTGGGTTTCACCCACAATTGGAGTTTCAGAGTGACATAATGCCTAGCATGTAATATGCCCTCTAGAAATGTTTGTTGTCTTGAATTGATTTGAATGAGTCAGAGAGGCCATGTTCCCTGCTACTCTTTACATCTATTATTCTACTGCCAGGCCATTCTCCTTTGCTCCCATCCCAGAGAAACCTGTATCACCATCAGCATAATAATGACATTTTATTATTATGATCTGAAACCCTAGGGTTGATATCCAGCTGTTCTAAATAAAGCAGGTTTTTCTGTCAGAGAGATTTCACTTAGGACTAAGCATGACTATTCAAACTACTGCCACCTGGGGAGAAAGTCTTTATTTACCATTCTTCCTGGTTGTCAATCTCTAGGTAGGTATGTCCACATTATTTTTTTTCCCCTCCCTTCATCTTCTCTCATATTCACAAAGAAAAATGTGCTATTACAGGCTGATCTGAAATTCTAGGAAATTCTTCTCTCATTGGTTATTTTGCAATTAGATTCTTAAAAGAATATTATTTCCATCTTAAGCAATTAGAAATAATATCTCCTATGGTATTAAATTATATGACTGTCTTTCAAATGGGAGGCAGTGGGCAGTGGGAAAATTCTGGACTGAGTATTAATGTCAGCTTTTGTGTGTAGCTTTTTGACACTCATCGCTTACAGTGTGATAAGGCAATAGTTGCTGTAGCTGTACTTATAGTTGTTTATTGCTCATTTTTTGATGGAACATATCCAAGTAGAATTAGTGGCACAAAAGTTTTCTCAGGGAGGAGCATAACATGTGGACCACTACCATGGCCTTTAGTTCAATCTGTTTGACACTGTTTTTATCAGACAAATAATGAGGACATACCTGCCTTGTCTCTTAGCAGCAAACCCCTTTGACACTTATTTCAGAATTGATTATAGTTTGCAATGCCTAACATTTAGACTTCTTGTGAAAAGTAGTTGACATCCTGTGGGATATAAACTCCAAATTTTATGAGTTCACAGGCTGTTACAATTTAATACATAAAAAAGTAGGAAGGTTTACATAGGCTTGCACACTTTGTATTTTTCCAGAGAAAGGCACTGAGGCAAAAGAGTTGTTTATTATCATGATAGCTTTATAAAATAGGGTGAATTTAAGCATATAAAATAGTATGGATGTCATAACAAAATAGTATTTTAATGGATTTATCAATGTTGGTTAGCCTAAGGGGTGGACTGTATTGAGCCTTGTACTTGTCTCCATAAAGTCTATACTATACCTCTGCCTTGGTGTGGCATCCAGGTGGCAAGAGATGGCTCAGATGAATTCCAGGGGTAGCATCTCATTGACCTAAGCTCATGGACAGCAACATTTTTCTGTAAAAAACCAGAGTTTTTTGTTCTGTGGGCCATGTCATCTCTCTTGCGATTACTTATTACCTACTTACAAAGTTTATTTACCAAAATGGGCCATAGACTGGGTTTGGCTTATGGGCCATACTCCTCCAACTCCTGATCTAAACCATGTGTGATAATCCCCAAGAGCTCAGGCCTCTCTATCCTGAGCTATGGCACTTCCCTGGCCCACAAAGATTGGTTTAGGTATAGGAAAATAGCACTATGTGCATTAATGAGATACAAAGGTCTCTTTATAGAGGCTGCTAATTAAAGTTTTCTTCATCCTGAGAGGGCCAGAGGAAGATACTCCCTTGCCTTGCAGTGGAGGTTGTCTTGCATGGATATGACAACCCCAACTGTGGCAGACACCTGCCCACCTGCCTAGAGATGAAGCCAATGCAAGTGAGGAGAGGAGCAGAATGAAGAGAATTAGAGATACACTAAAAGGTTAACTGGAAGTATAAATGCTGGAGAGCCCAGGGTTTCCTATTACACGAGCCAACATATTTCATTATTGTTTAATGAAGCTTGAGTCAGCCTTCTTGTTATTTTGCATGTCGCAGTGGATAGAGGAGAAAACAGAACCTCCCTGAATAAGATTTAACTGGGGATTTAATTTTTATTTAATTTTTTTAATTTTAGAGATGTAGGGTATATATGAGGACTTTGAAGCAACTTGGATGCAGACCATCATTCTAAGTAAACTCTCACAAAAACAAAAAACTGAATACCACATATTCTTACACATAAATGGGGCCTAACCACTGGGAATGTAAAGACATCGGACAGCAGAGAGGAGATAAGAAGAGGGGATTGGGAGATGGAGAGAGAGGTTGGAGTCTCTATAATAAAGGTATTGAGATAGTCTTCACTGGCAGGTGCACAAATTCCTTCCAAGAGCTAGGGTATTAAGCATCTAATTTGGAGGGGGGTGCATATCTAAATGTATAACCTCTCTGTAACTCTGAACTTCAGTAAAGTTGCATGCTTTCACCAAAGCCTTCTTGGAGAAGTTGTGGATGAATCAAGGCTGAGATGCTGAATTCTGTTCTTGGGTAAGCTAGACTCAGATGAAAGGAAACCCCTGTGGAAAAAGTGAAAGTTTGGGGTACAGCATGAAAGCCAGAAATGACTATGAGTGTGTCGATTCCTAGGAATTTGTAGAGATCTTTGGGGGTGGGGGGGAGGAAGCTAAACATATAAAAATATGCATGACAATTACCCTTGAAACTCAAAAGACTGTCTCACCTTATTTCTTTGTTGGTTGATCATACATTTCAAATTCATTACTGCATCACCTTCTGTTATGGTTTGGATGTCTCCCATCCAAAATTCAGGTGTTGCCAAGGTGATAGGACAAAGAGATGGGGCCTTCAAGAAGTGATTAGGCCCTGAGGGCTCCTCCTTTGTGAGTTGGATTAAAGCCCTTATAAAAGAGGCTTCATGTGGCATTCAACCATCTTGCCCTTCTGCCTTCTGCCATGTGAGGACACAGTGTTCCTCTCCTCCAGAGGATGCATAAACAACTGAACCTGCTAGCACTTTGATCTTCAACTTTCCAGTCTCTAGAACTGTTGAGAAATACACTTCTGTCCTTTATCAATTACCCACTCTCAGGTATTTTGTTACAGCAGCACGAAATGAACTAAGACAACTTCTAAGAGGAGTTAGCTTTAAAATATTCAATAGCATCTGGGAAAAAAAAAAGGCACGGGCAAGTTTTCCTTAAGAATTTTTATGTATTCTGCTTTCCTTAATTATCTGGTTTCCTTCCACCATGATTAAATATTTTCTTTGAAACACAAAGCGAGAGTAGTCATTTAGTTGGTGACAAGGGAAATATTTCTAACAAGACCACAAGACGGATACCTGTAACTTTTGAATTAGCAGCTGTAAATAATTTTTCAAACTTATTTGAGGTAACTTTGAACTTTCAGAAGAGTTGTTGAAGTATTCTAGAAAATTCCTGTATAACCTTCACCCATACAATAACAGAAACTAATAAATTAGCACCAAGGCTATGCCGTTATCTGAAATATATTCTTTATTAGGAGTTTACACATTTTTACTCTGGTCATTTTTCTTTTTCTCTTTCAGGATTCTATTCACTATCCCACATGGTTCTTAGTTGCTGTATCACTTTATGGCTTAGGCTATCTAGGCTTATGTAACAAAATACCTTAGATTGGGTAGCTTTAAACAAAATAAATTTATTCCTCACAGTTCTGAGCCTGAAATGTTCAAAGTGCCAGCAGATTCAATGTTTGATGAAGGCTGGCTTCCTGGTTTATAAGTGGCGTCTTCTCACTGTGTCTGTACTGGGTGGAAAAGGCAAGACAGCTCTCTAGAGCCTTTTGTAAGGGTACTAATCCCATTCAGGAGGACTCTTTTCCCATGACCTAACTACCTTACAAAGGCCCCACATCCTAATAATACTATCACCTTGGTGATTAGATTTCAACACGCGAATTTAAGAGGTGCACTAACATTGAGACCATAGCCTCTCAGTCCCCTCCAATCTGTGATAGTTCTTCAGTTTTTGTCTTGTATGACTTTTATACTTTTGAAGAGTACATGTCTTTTTAATGTTTTTAGACTATACTCAGTTTGGGATTGTCTGCTGTTTGCCCCGATTAGGCTAAAGTTATGTATTATTGGAACAGATGTCACAAAAGTGTATATCTTTCTTAGCACATCATATTGGAGGGCACATGATGTCTGTGTATCTTATTACTAGTGATGTTAACCTTGATCCCTTGACTGAGAAGGTATCTGCCAAAGATTATTTGTACCTTTGTACTTAATAGCACACTAATTATTTACTAGTACACAATTATTTACACTAATATTACACTAATTTATTGCTTTGATGTCCTAATGGTGATTTTCTGTTTCCTCTCATGCCTTCTGCCTGTATTAATCAGAACACTTGTATAAAGAAGTTTTTCTATTCTCCTTCATTTATTTATTCATTTTGTTGTTTATTTCATTATTGACTTAATATGTATTTTTGGAGGGAACGATAATCTAATATTGTCATCATTTATTGAAATCATTCCAACTTTGGGCATCGATGGGTGTGGGTGCTCTTTCAGTTGGTTTCTGGTCCCTTTTTGACATATACTTAAAAAAAATTTTTTTTAACACTTTCTAACTTTCTGATACCACAAGGTTCTCCAGGTTAATCTTGTATTTTCCCTGTGCCTTGGAATCAGCTCTCATGTTCCTTTTGTTGGAGAAGAGTGTTTAGGAACCAAGAGTTAAGTGGTAGGAGTACTCATTGTACTGAGATATCACTGCTTCGGGCCCCTCTCAGGGGACAGGGCCTATAAATACATGTATGTACACACACATCTATGTTTATTTCTATATCTTATCTGCATACATATTTTTAATACTGATAACTATGATTCAAATTCAGCACTAAAGGATTTATTCTAGTCTCCCCCTTTATTTGTACCACTTTTTTCTGATATTGAGAAACTTGGATCCTAGTCTCTATAATATATTTACTTATTTGTTTAACCCTAGTATTTATATAGACTAGTTACAGAATTACTGGCCTATACTCCTGTGATAAACACATATATAAGCTACTGTGTTGATACACAGATCTTTTTGTCCTTCAGGCTTAAGTATCCATTAATAACACTATTTCCCAAAGCTACTGAGGTCAACTTCCTTCTTCCCCACAGCTTTCTGCGTGGTTATGTGATGCATTTATAATATCACTAGATTCGATTGTCACAGTTTGTGTTCCATCTTGATTTCTTCCCACATCCTTGTTGTTTTTGTGAAAATCTGCATATATTAAAATTCACTCTTTGTGGTATACAATTCTGTGGATTTTGACAAATATATAGTTATGTATCCACCAGAACAGTATCATACAAAACAATTTCCATCATTTTTATCTTATTTTGTGCTGCTCCTTTGAAGTCAACTTCTCTCCTCATCTTCCAATGTTAGCAAGGACTAATTGTTATCTGTTTATTATCTATCTATCTATCTGTCTGTCTGTCTAATCTATGCATTTCCATCTATTTTGCCTTAGATGTAAATACATTTACTTGTTGAAAAGTTAATTGTTTTGTAATTTTTGCTTTCTTATTTTCAAAAAACCCAATTACTTGATGAATGTTACTGTATTATTCAGTGTTCTCCAGAGGGACAGAACCATTAGGATACACATATGATATGTGTATATAAAAGGGAATTTATTAGGGGGATTGACTTGCATGATTACAAGTTGAAAGCCAACATTTGCACCCCTGGAGGTCACTGGTGCAAGTCCAGAGTCCAAAAGTCAATGAATCTAAAGTCTGATGTCCAAGAGCAGGAGGAGAGGAAACAAAGCATCCCACCAGGGAAGGGAGAGCATCATGGGGAGGAAACTCAGCAAGCTGCTTATTCCCCTTCTTCCGCCTGCTTTTGTAGTAGCAATGTTGGTGTTCAATTGGATGGTGCCACCCACGTTGAGGGTGGGTCTTCCCCTCTTGGAACTCATTGACTCACATGGCAACTCTGGAAACCCGCTCACAAACACACCAGAAACAATATATCACCAATCATCTAGGCTTCCTCAATCTAGTCAAGTTGGCACCTAACAGTAATCATCACAAGTCTAGCCCTTGTCAACTTGGCACTCATACACATCTCCTTAAATCACTCTTAGTCTCAAATGAAGATAACACAGTTGTAATTCTGCCAATCATGCTCCTTCTACATTCCTGATCATCCAGCCAAACCATTACAAGTATGTAATTGTACATGTGCTCTCCCTTCATCCTTGCAGGCATCTTGTACAACCAGGTGCATTGCTAGAAGTTCTGCCCACTGGAAAGATTTCCCTTCACCACTGTTCTTCAGAGATGTCCTGGGAGGAGGTTGTAGTGCTGCTGCTGTTGAGTGGTGCCTGCATATCGTGTGGAACCATCTAGAAATTAGACCTTAGTCTTATCTTCTGCCATCAACTAATCGCAGGGAACTCCCCACGAGGCCACGGGTACAGGCTGGAGAAAAAAGGCTGTGTAGCAGGAGTGGGAACCATGGAAATTTGGGCCACTTCCTCATGTTGTGTCTTACTTGTGCCTTCAGGACCTGCTCGAGCCCAGTCACATACGTACCACTTCCATTTGATGATGGGATGCTGCTGTGCATGCTCAATGTTATGGCTAGGGGGGTTGGAAAGACACAGTTCATGATAGGCAGTTCAGGTTGCATGATAACTTGTGGCCCATGGTCAAGCATTTAGCTTTTATGGAGGCCAAGAGTGAAAGGAGAGTGGTTATCTGCAGATGATGGTAGGGCCTTGGTTCAAAATCCCCAAGGCTTCCACTAAGATTCAGCTACAGGGGCTTGCCAGAGACTCCAAATAGCATCTCTATCTGCCACTGACAGCCCAAGCATCTTTGGATCTGCTGGATCATGAGGCCCAAGTGGCAGAGAAACTTGCATGGCAGCCTAGACTTATGGCAGGGCCTTCTCCCTTCCCCTCCCTTCCCTTCCCTTCCCTTCCCTTCCCTTCCCTTCCCTTCCCTTCCCTTCCCTTCTCTTCCCTTCCTTTCACTTCCTTCCCTTTCCTTCCCTTCCCCAGGTTCACTCAAAACTAGCAGCTTTGGGGGGGACTTGATAAATGGGACAGAGTACCCAAATGGGGCATGTGTTGCCTCCAAAGTTCATATATGCCCACTAGTGTTGCACCTCTTTCTTGGTTGCAGGAGAGGCCAGATGCAACAACTTATCCTTTATGTTGGAAGGGATATCTCAACAGGCCCCACACCCTTGGACCCCTAGAGGTAGAACACCCCTGAATTTTAGTCGGATTCATTTTCCACCCCAGCACACAAATATTGTACCAATAAGTCCAAAGTGGTTGCTACTTCTTGCTCACTGGGTCCTAACAGGATAATGTCATCAGTGTAATGGATCAATGTGATCTCTTGTGGAAGGGAAAGTGACAAGATCCCTGCAAATGAAGTTATGACATGGACCTGGAGAGTTGATATGCCCCTGAGATTGAATAGAGGAAGTGTATTGCTGGCCTTGCCACCTGCAAGCAGATTGCTTCTGTTGGGCCTTACCGACATGAACCACCTCGTTAGGCTGTGGATCTCATAATAATATTGATTACTAGTGCTATCGAGCACCTATGTATGTGCTAGACACTGTGCTTAGCATATTATTGACAATCTCATATAATATTCCTACACATCACCTCTGATAGAGACAGCTCTTTCCAATTCTCAAATGGAAGAATCAAGACTTAGAGAAAGTCAGTAACCTGCCTAAGTTTATTCAGCTAGAAGCGGTGAACCCTTTATCTGAACCCAGCTGGTCAAACTCTCAGCAACCATTTATTCTCTGTGCTGTAGTTCCTTCTCATAAAATAACTAACCCTTACTGAAGAGGCACCTGGCACATACTAAATATTGGGTCTAAATGTGTCACATGTGTTACCTCTTTTAATCCTCATGAAGTCTTTTAATGTAAGTGACCCAGTTTTTTCCATTTTGCAGTTAAGACAAAAGCCGAAAAGGTTGACATTGCTCTCCAGAGGTTGCACACCTGGTTAAATGCTGACTTTGTGTCAGCTCTAAAGCTGCCTTACTCCAAAATCCATCCCCCCCAATCACTGCCTCCTTGAATCACAAGGTTAGGACTTTAAGAATTGAAATGGACTGTGTGTTCATATAAGTGACAATGAATGAAAAATGCCATTAATGAGGGAGAGGGGGCAAGAAGTCTGGGCTGGTAGATTGAAGTCTCATTAACCAGGAGAATGACTGGCAGACATGAAAGCCATGTGGTCCATCCAGGGGTCTCTGGAGATAGCATGTCAGGAGAACAGCTGAGAGAATGAACTTGGGGTATGGGTTCAGTGAAGAAAGAAGAGCAGAGGCAGGGCTGCTGCTGTCTGGACCAGCTTTCCTGTATCACTTCATAGCTAGCTGATACCCATGATGACTCCAGTGGGGTTTTCAAGAACCCTCTGTGGATATGCATGGATCTTGGAGTTCCTGGCTTACAGAGTATGGTCATAGGTCCCTGGCATTTTGGCAGGCTCCGGTGAGCTGTGTTTTCACAGTGTGACCTTGAACCTATCATGCAAAGTCTCTGCCCAGTTTCCTTATCTATGAAGTCTGTTTCTGTAGAGTCTTTTCTTACTTATAAAGTTTGTCCTCCTGTATCCATGATACCACTTTTGTGACATTCAAAGGAGAAGAGGAGTGACCACAGCTTTTCCACAAAGGAAGGTGGACTCTCTGGTCTTTCTTATGGTCTCTCACCTTTCACTCTCAGCTTTGGGGTGATAAGTGACCTCCTTAAGTGATTGTTGGTGTCAGAGAGGTGAGGTGCTGATAGTCAGCCAGACTGTGCTCTCCTGCCGAACAGACACACTCAGGACTTTCTATCTATGCGCTGAGCAGCCTGGCAGTGGTCCCTGGAAATTGTGATGTTCTCTTCTATCCTTTTGAATTTTTATTGAGGTAAAATTCACATAACGTAGAATTAACCATTAGCCCTTTTAAGATGCGGAATTCAGGGACATTTTGTTCATTCACAATGTTGTGCAACCGGCACTGCTATCTAGTTCTAAGACATTTTTATCACCCCAAAAGGAGACTCTGTACTTGCTAAGCAGTCACTTTTCGTTCCTTTCCCCCTGAGCCTCTGGCATTCACTAATTTCCGTTCTCTCTATGGATTTTCCTGTTCTGGATAGTTCATATAAGTGGAATCCTACACTATGCGGCTGTTTGTGTATCACTTCTTTCATTTAGCATAGTACTTTTTGAGCGTCATCCCTGTTGTAGCATGTGTTAGTGCTCCATTCCTTTTTGATGGCTGAATAATATTCTACTGGATGGACAGACCATGTTTTGTTTATTCATTTATTAGTATTTGAGTTATTTCCACCTTTTCCTTTTGTCAGTAGCTGCTAAGAACATTTGCATACAAGTGTTTGTTTGAGGATCTGCTTTCAGTTCTTTTGGGTTTGTAACTGAGGGCAGAATTGCTGGGTCATACAGTGGGTCCATGTTTAACTTATTGAGGATTCACCAAAGTGTTCCCCACAGTGGCTGCACCATTTTATGTTCTCAGCAACAGCGCATAATGCTTCTGATTTCTTTGTCAGTGTGTTTTTCATGTTGTGCCTTTCTAGAAGGTTAATGGAGTGAATGACACCTTCTCCAGTCACCTTTCTTTTCATGGGATCTTGAGTGGGTCATATAATTTGAGCCTCAGTTTCCACATAGGTATAATAGGTATAATAATAATACCTATACCATGTTTTTTGTGATGATTATATAAGGACATAATCTTGACTCAATCAATATTAGCTGTTTATAATAGTTATCATTGTTATTAATTATTAGTATTAATTTTACCTTTTATTCTCCTCCTCTTTATTATCTTATTTTGCTTGTAGTTTTAAATTCATAGTGATATTTCTGCAACTCAGAGCTGCCCTTGTTATTCTCCTGTGCAGACATCAGTTCTGGTGCTACTGATATCCACTGAAGCCCCCTCTTGTTTTTTCATCAAAACATTTCTAGTGTAAGAAGACACATACTCCTGGTGAAGAGAAAGGAAGAGGACAAGGAAGTCTGGGGTAGCTGTATGAGACAGCTTGTTCCTCCTGCAAATTTCTTTTTATTATTTCTTAGAGCTCTCACCTGTCATCTTACAAAAATATATTTTGTAATCTCACATTCTACTTTACAATTCATCCATGTGTATACTAATGGAACAATCCACAATACATAGCACCCCAATAAAAAATAAATCTTCTTGTTCAACCAGGAAGTGAGCACCCAGTCTATCCTGTACCTCCAGGCACAGCCTGTCCAACCCACTTGAGTGTGTGCATGGCAGTTGTGCAGGACCTTCAGGATGCAGAGACACGTCTGGGGAGCTGGTCACATTGTAGGGTTCTGGGCTCTGCTTTGAGTTAGAGACTTACTCCATCTGTGGTAGACTCAGCTGTTGGTATTCCTAACCAATGGGGGAGTGTGATAGAGGCGCTCTTGTCTATATGGTGAGCCACCTTTGGGGAGGCACCGTCCTGAATGGTGGCGTTTGAAATCCAACCTCCTTCTCTTCTCTCAGGCCACTTCCTATACCCAGCACCCCCTAACCTCAGCCTCCAAAGATGACCTCCAAGACCCTGCCATGCTGGACTTCCATTCTTGTATGTCTGACAACTTTCCACTTGCTTGTACTATGTTCCAGCCTTCTCCAAAGGAGTGTTCCTCGTAAGGCTGAACTCAGTGGTACATGTTTGTCCCTTTGGGCACTTAGCATCATGTGGTGTTTAATGTGGTGGGAAGCTCTTGGGGTTAAGGGTGCCTGGGCCTGTCTGCCTCCCACATTTACCAGCTGTGTGAATAGGGATGAGTTTATTGATCTCTCTGTGCTAGGTACCTAGTATATAATATGACTATGGGATTAAATGAGATAATACCTAAAAAATGTTTAGGACAGAGTTAGTACTCAATGAGTGTTTTTGTTAATTTGTTTTTGTTTTTGAGCTGGACTGTCCCTCTTGTCACCCAGACTGGAGTGCAGTGGCATACTCATGATTACCGCAACCTCAAACTGCTGGTCTCAGGTGATCCTTCCACCTCAGTCTTCCAAGTCACTGGAACTACAGACCCACACAACCACGCCCAGCTAGTTTTTGATATTTACTGTGGAGATAAGATCTTACCAAATTGCCCAGGCTGATCTCGAACTCCCAGGCTCAGGCAATCCTCTCAGCTTGGCCTCCCAAAGTGCCGGGGTTACAGGCTGAGCCACCGTGCCTGGCTGTGTTTTTGTTATTTTATTTATTTATTTATTTATTTTTTGAGTTGGAGTCTCACTCTGTCGCCCAGACTGGAGTGCAGTGGCCGCTCCCGGCCACCGCAACCTCGCCTGCTGGGCTCCAGGGATCCTTCCGCCTCAGCCTTCCAAGTAGCTGGAATTACAGGCATGCGCTACCACGCCCGGCTGATTTTTTGATTTATTGTAGAGATGAGGTCTCGCTGCCCAGGAGGGTCTCGAACCCGCGGGCTCAGGCAATCCACTCACCTCAGCCTCCCAAAGGCGCGGGATTACAGGCTGAGCCACCACCGAGCCTGGCTCTGTTTTTGTTATTTAAAAAAAATTTTTCAAGCTTACTTGATTGACTCTTCTCCCTGTCTGTGAGCTTCTTGGAAGTGGGGAAGACTCCTCCAAAATTTGTGAATCTCTGTTACTTATCACAGAGCTTGGTGTCTAAAGGCAGTCATACACACACACACACACACACACACACACACACACACACACACACTTTTCAAGGACCTTTCTACAGACTGGGAATTCTTGAATGAACAAATGAATCTTATAAATTCCCTAATCCTTTTCTTTGCTGTTTTCTCATTCGAGTTAATCTCTGAAGACATAGCACCTTGCCTTGAAGCTACCTTCCTGCATGGGCTATTTGTCACACCCAGGCTTGTATTGTGCTGACACGGCCTTCCTCACAACATCCGCTCCCCATTAGTGATTGACTGACAGTGGATATCCGATATGCTGAGTCAGCACTCTGGGGCTCACTGGCTCTTTCTTCATTGAAGTGGGGAGGGCAGGGAGAGTAACTCTATCTTTTCTGTTAATGGGAAGAAAAAGCCATGGAACCTTTGTCATTCATTTTGCAGGGTTGCAGAATGTGATCTGTGTGGCAGTATGTAAGTATGTGTGTGTGCATGGGTATGTGTGCATGTGTGTGTATAAAATATATCCTCTCCGATTTAAGCACCAAAGCTACTGCCAATACACTTCAGGATAAGTAGATGAGATATTAATTTAAAAGACTGGAACATAACCATTAGAAAAATAAAACTATTTTTCAGCAACCCCTCAAAGGAAAAACTACTGTAAATATATAAAACACTGCTGTTCTCTAGAGATTATTAGCATTAGTAACTCACATGCTATTGGAAAAAAGTCTTTGCATAACTTAGCATTACAAAATTTTAGGAAATTTCTCAAAAAGTAGATATAGAATTACAGAATTATCCTAGAAACATACGCAAAGAAATTGAAAGCAGGGTCTTGGACAGATATTTGTATGGCAAGGTTTATTGTTGCACTATTTATAATGGCCAAAATGTAGAAACAACTCTGAAGTCCATCCATGGAAGAAAGGATAAACAAGATATGGTATATACATATGATGGAAAATTATTCATTTATAAAATGAACTAAAGTTCTGGCATGTACAGAACATGGATGAGCCTTGAAAACATTAGGCTAAATAAAAGAAACCAGATACAATTGACAAATATTATACGATTTCACTTATAGGAGGCACTGAAATAGTCAAATTCACAGAAATAGAAAGTAGTATAGAGGTTACCAGGGGCTGAGGTGGGAGGAATAGGGAGGTATTGTTTAGTGGGTACAGAGTTTCAGTTTGGAAAGATGATAAAGTTTTGGGGAAAAAATAATGGTAGTGGTTGCACAACATTGGGAATGTTCTAAATGCCCCTGAATTGTTTACTTAACAAATAAGTGAAGCTGGACTGGATAAAAAAAAAAGTGGTACATATACACAATGGAATATTATGCATCCATTAAGAAGGACAAACATATGGACTTCACAGCAACTTGGATGGATTTAGAGTCTCTCATACTCAGCGATCTATCACAGAAACAAAGAACAGAGTATCATATGTTCTCACTTATAAGTGGACCTTGAACAATTATCATAATATTATAAGAAAGGGATTGACAGTAGCGGAAAACTGCCAGGGGAGGAGGGTTGGGATTGGCAGTTGAGGGAAACTGCCAGGGGAGGGAGAGGCACACCTCATCAACAAGGGTATCTGCATAATGAACATTTGTATACCTAACCCTGAATTGTACCCCACATCTTTAAAAACAAAGGTAGTGACAAGGGGTTGGGTGCGGTGACTCTTATCTGTCATCCCGCACTTTGAGAGGCTAGGATGAGAGGATTGCTTTAGGCCAGGAGTTCAAGACCAGCCTGGGCAACATAGCGAGACCTCATCTCTACAAAACAAAACAAAACAAAAGACTAGCTGGATGTGGTGACTTGCCTGTAGTACCACCTACTCGGGAGGCTGAGGTGGAAGGATCTCCTGAGTCCAGGAGGTTGAGGTTGCGTTGAGCTGTGATTGTGCCTCTATATTCCAGCCTGGGTGACAGAGTGAGACTCTGACTTAAAAAAAAAAAAGAAAACAGTGACAAGGTAAATTTTATGTTAGGTATATTTTACCATAAGAAAAAAATGCAAAAACAAAACCCTAATAAACAGCTAAAATAAAATTGTTTCTTGCTTGGTACATTCTCTTTATGGGATGTTTATTAGCAGGAAACAGGTGACCCTCAGGCTGTAACTGGCCCCTGGAGGTGTTTTGCTTGAACCACATAGTTTAAGTTTGTATTATTTGTCAACATTTTAATATGAAGTATTTGGCATCAAAAACTGAATCTGGATTTCCGTTTCTCTTAAAAATGGGATGATCTGTCCATGCTGGGTCCAAATTCTCTTACACCAATCTGTTGCCCCTGAAGGTGCCAGTACTGTTCAGTCCAGGTGGGTGCCTGCACCTGTGGGTACTTGAAGTTATAGCCCCCTCTGAAAGTTTTCACTGGGTCTCAGAGTAGATCCCCCTGCTATTGGAGTCATTGTCATTGCACTTTCAAAACGGTTTGTTTTGCAGATGAGTCCAAGGTCTCTCTAAAGATTGGCCCCTGGGTTTTTTCTTTCTTCACTGCAGGCTGGGACCACAAAAATTGTCTCACCCAATTTCTTTTTAACACATCCAATTATTTGTCTTTACATTTTAAAAAATTTTTATTTTATTTTATTTTTGTTTTTTGAGTTAAGGTCTCACTCTGCCACCCAGTCCGAAGCGCAGTGGCATAATCACGCTCACAGCAGCCTCAAACTCCTACCTAGGCTTAAGTGATCCTTTTGCCTTAGTCTCCTGAGTAGTTGGGACTACAGGCATGCACCACCATGCCCCACTAGACATCCGATTATTTTTGAAATAACCCAGACAAGCAGGTTTGTAGCCATTCGGAAGCTGCCTGCCTTGCCTACGCCTCAAAGCCTCATCAGTGGTTGCCCGTTGATGACATAGGGCTTTGTACTTACAAGGCCCCACGCTGCTCAGTCCCGCCTAGCTCTCTGACCCAGAGACTCTTGGCAGTCCCTCTGAGTGACATCACCTAGACATGCACCCCCCTCCTGGCAGTTCCCTGTCTCCCCTCCATCATTCACATCTGGGAAGTGACCTCTTCCTGAAAACCCCTGGATGTTCTCATGCTGAGAGACATTCACTCTCACCAACCCTGTCCAGGTACCACCCAGAAAAGCTTGCTGTTTGTTGCTGCCTCTTGTGACTGGTCATGCCTTCTTTTTTTTTTCTTTTAATCGGTTCCCAAATCCCTCAATCTACCTACACTTACTACAAATTTTTAAATTATCTGAAATTACAAGTATAATCTACTAGAAGGAGGAAAAGGAGAACAGAGAAAGAGTTTTGTGGGTGTTTTGTCAAGGGGACCCATTGAGATAAGAAAAGCAATAGACTTTGAGGATCCTATGTTTGCCAGAGCTGGGAGAGAGCTTACCATCTGTGTGCTTGTGGGATGTGGCTAGGGCTTCCAAGAACCAGCCCCATCTACATTTATACCTGGGTATTTTACAAGGGGCTCTAAACTGAGGATAACACTCAAGTAGTTAAAACATGGGAATGGCATAAGCCTGGAGTGTACTTATCATTGGTTAGGGATTACATTCATGGGAATCATGTACCCAGAGCAGACACGGCCTCATCATAGGTTTTGAATCCAAGGTGAGAAGGCAACTGGGGCTGGTCACAGTGGAAATGTGTACCTAACCGGGATTGATGCTTCTGGTTGATCGGGATTTGCAGGAAATAGAGTAATGCAATTACCATCCACAGTTAGCTCTCTGTGGGATGTTCTCACAGATCAGTGACAAAGGGTTGGTAGGTGATTTTCTTCCCCATTATATTTTGAGATGTACAAACCTTCCTACTGATACTGCTGGGGAGAGATTTTATAAAGGATTATAGGACTGCTATTTTAAAAAGTGATTTCCAGTTAAATACCTTTCAGTATTAAAATGGTAAAGCTATAAGGAATGAGAGGAACTTCTTCCATAATAATTGCTTCTCTAGGAGCTTAGTTTGATTGTCTTATAAACAAGTTTAACTTCATTTTTCTTTTTTTTCCTATGACAAATGAGGAAAGAATTCTGCGATTCATTGAACAGTCAGATTTCCAATATGGTGTTTACTTGCATTTTTCTATTTCTACTCCAGCCAGGAAATCAAATCCGAGGGATTAAATACCCCATCTGAAATGTAATGGAGAATTGCACACAAAAAAGGAAAGCTTACCAATAAATGAAAAGACTTCATTCGAAGTTTTCAGATAATATTTGAGAGTGCCGACAGCACTGGGGTGGCCTCACCTGCCCAGGTCACTGGTATTAGTCCCCTCTGGCCTTCCTGCTGGTACCATGAGATTCCTTTTCTGACAGTCATCATAGCTAGTCATGCATTGAATGTTTTCTCTGTGCCAAGTCTAGTGCTTTTTATCCATTATTTTATTGAAGTTTTATAACTCCTTAAAGTTGATAATTTCATTGTCCCAATTTAGGAGAAGGAGACAAGGACAGTTAAATAACATGCCCAAATCATAGAGATAGTACGTGGTGAAGTCTAATTCTAAGCTATCTTCCATATGGCTTCAGGTCATAATCTAAGTCAGCGTGTGTGTATGCTCCCAGGATCAGGTACCATCGGCATACCTCCTTTTCCTTAATAAGTATGTTCAGAGGTTTGGCTCCTTTATTGGTTTTAACTAGAGCAGCTTTTTTTTTTCTTCATCAGAGCTTTTCAAAACCCAAAGGCATAATAATAGTCACATCATAGTCAACATGTATGTGTATCAAGAATCTACTGGAGACCCGGTCCCGAGTTAGGAGCCACAGAGGGAAAGGACGCTGAAGACAGTGCCCCCGTTCTGGGACTTGTATTCTCATGAGACCCCAGATTACAAAGAAGTAAACACTTCTGAAATAGGTGACACCGTATGCCAGGCACTAGGAAAGAAATTAACATGGTTATGAGAAAGGAAATAATGAAGCAGGGCCTGTGGAGATAGGATGGTCAGGGAAAGCTCTCTGAAAAAACAACGTTTCTGCTAAAGCTTGGAGAGAGGAAAGGAACAAGCCACACCAGCAGCTGGGGGAGGAGCATTCTGGGCAGGGGGTACAGCAAATGCAAAGGTTTGGAGGTGGGAACAAGTTTAACCCGTTTGAAAAACTGAAAGGAAACCCATGTGGCTTGAATGGCGTAAGAGCATAGTGAGGAAGGCAGCCCTAGATGGAGTCAGCAGTGTGGGTTAAAAAAGCAGAACAAACATATCTGTCTCAGAATATTTTCTCTCTGTCTCCTTTTTTAAAAAAAGCTATTTTACCTTTCTGAATTGTACTTCTCTGGTTTCACTTCATTCGAGCATCTGCTCCTGTTGCCGTTCATTTAAAAAAAGTCCCTCTCTGTTGATCTGGCCCTTTTAATTCAAGAAATCTTTGAGCATTATATGCCAAGCCCCGAGGTAGGAAAGGCTGGAACTCGAAAGATGTAAAGTGATGTGTCCCTGGGCCTTAGAAACACGTAGCTTTGAATTCTAAAAGTGAGAATTAAGTTGACCTTGCAGAAATGGATTGCAGGTTAGGTGGTAGTAAGCTTCTAAAGAAGATTCATGTGGGACCTTTTCAAATAATTCTGCTCTCCAGTCAATTTTAAAACCACCCTGCATCCTAGCAAGGACAGTTGATGGCTTTGTTCACATCATAGATTTAGAAATCAAGACCTAAGAAAGGTCACACCATTAAATAAATGTTCAACACTCAGGGAGAGATGGGATGTTAATAACAGATTCTCAGTTGAGTGGCATTGACTTGCTGTCTTTGTAACAGCTACTTTGGTATGCATTTGTAAAATCTAAAAAAAAATTTTTCTATATTTTTGATGGAAAAAAAGGAAGTTTTTAACCTGAACATTTTCTCACTTCAGAGAATTGAATAAAGAAGCATGCATTGATTAATATTCTTGAATGGCCGGGCTCAGTGGCTCAGCCTATAATCCCGCGTCTTTGGGAGGCTGAGGTGAGTGGATTGCCTGAGCCCGCGAGTTTGAGACCCACCTGGGCAGTGAGACCTCATCTCTACAATAAATCAAAAAAATTAGCCAGGCGTGGTAGCGAGCGCCTGTAGTTCCAGCTGCTTGGAAGGCTGAGGCAGAAGGATCGCCAGAGCCCAGCAGGTTGAGGCTGTGGTGGCTGGGAGCGGCCACTGCACTCTAGTCTGGGCAACAGTGAGACTCCAACTCAAAAAAAAAAAAAATTCTTGAATGTGCTAGAAATGTATTTGAAAATCCCTATAGACTAGTCTTTCTCAAATTTTAATGCACCTAAAAGTACTTTAGAGCCGTGCTATCTAATATAGTAGCCACAAACCACATGTGACTTTTGAACACTTGAAATGTGGCTAAATGAAAATTGAAGGGTGCTCTATGGATACAGTACAAACATCCTTTTGAAGACTTACTATGAAAAAAATGTAAAATATCTTAATTTTTATATCTATTGCACAATAAGATAATAGTCTTTGGGCATATTAGGTAATATTAAACACTTTATTAAACTAATTTCACTTGTTTATTTTCACTTTTTAGAGTGTAGCTACTAGAAAGTATAAAATTATATATGGCTTGCATTGGGTTTGTATTGTATTGTATTACTTTAAGAAGACTTTAGTGTTCAGGCATCATGCTATAACCAACCCTGGTCTACCTACTGAAAACAACTATATAACTGAATTAATTATATGAGGCTACCTTTTATGGGCATTGATCAAAAGGCAGTGCAATTCCATGATCCTGGAGAAAAGGGAAATACAGGAGCCTCATGAAAGCCCTGGTTTCTGTCCAGGAGCCCTTTTCTGCTGCAGGGAAGGCAGGGAGTACCAAGTAGCATGGCATTCTCACCGAGTTGAGGATTTGGAGATTGGAGTTCTGGGATTCTGAAATGGAGCTTTTTTGGTCAAGGTATTAGAAAAAAGGAATATGTGCAGGGGGAGTACTCACAAGTGTGCATGGGATTTTGTTGCTGTTCCTTAGTAGACTGTGCATGCACAGGATGAGCAACTTCACCAGAGAGCAGAGGTCATTTGGTACAGGGCTGAGAGCTAAATGATAACAACAGGATTTGTACTGAGCTGGGATACATTGAAATCCAACCAAGAGACTGGGGAACCTTGCTGAACACTTTGTACAATCACTTGTGACCCCAAAATGTCCATGCTAAGGAGCAAGTTACAATTCCACTAGAATAAGGCTATGTCAGATGACTGAGTTCAAGGTGGAAATATACTCACCCAACAAGAAATAAAACATAGTCCAACAGAATGAAAATGACACTCTAGTCACTTAACTACCAGCATGAACAAATCTCAGCACCCTTCAAAAAAAGGTGGCACAATCTAGACTACTATAATGTATTGTCCACATTATTCAACATACAATAAAAATTATGAAACATATGAATACACAAGAAAATGTGGTCACCAGCAAGATAAAATGTCAACAGAAGCAGATCCTGATGTGTCATGGATGTTAGAATGATCAGAAATGACTTTAAAACAATTATGATAGATATGTTTAAGACAAAGAAAAGATTGTCTTACTTGAATTAACAAATTAGAGTTCTCAAGAGAGAATTGGAAACCATAAAAAATAATCAAATGAAATGTCTAGAAAGGAAAGGTAGACTATTTGAAGTAAGCAAGGCACTTGATTGATTTAATAGTAGATTGGGGATGGTAGAAGAAGGGATTAGTGAATTCAAAGACAGAAAAAAAAATTCAATCTAGGCAACACAAAAAGAAAAACAAAAGTGGGAAAATAAATGAACAGAGATCTGTGGGAATATCAAGTACCTTGATGTGTCTGTAATTGAAGTCATAAAGGGAGGGGGAAAGATAAAATAGGACTGAAGAAAACATTTAAAGAGGAAATGACCAAAATTTCCCAAACTTAGTGAAAAATATCCATTTAGAGATCCAAGATTAGTAGATCAGATTAAATACAGGCTGAATGCAAAAAGAAAAAAAATTACCCAGATATCATAGTCACAATGATGAAAACAAACATAATGAGATAATCTTGAAAGCAATCAAAAAGAGCACATTAAATGTACATTAACTGCAAACCTCAATGGTGCAAATTATAGCTGATTTCTCATAAAAATTATAGAGGCCAAAAGACAATGGAATGACATCTTTATTTATTTATTCGAGTTGGAGTCTCACTCTGTCACTCAGGCTGGAGTGCGGGTGCACGCTCACGGCCACCCCAGCGTCGACCTGCAGGGCTCTGGTGATCCTTCCGCCTCAGCCTTCCAAGTAACCAGAACTACAGGCATACGCTATCATGCCCAGCTAATTTTTTGATTTATTGTAGACACGAGGTCTTACCAAATTGCCTGGGCTGGTCTCAAACCCGTGGGCTCAGGCAATCCACTCACCTCGGCCTCTTAATGTGCTGGAATTACAGGCTGAGCCACTGAGCCTGACCCAGAATGACATCTTTAAAGTTCAGAAAGAAACAAAACAAAACACTGTCAACACAGAATTCTATATCTAGCAAAAATGCTCTTAAAATAGAGTGAAATAAATTCATTTTCATATAAAGGACAGTGTCAGCAGCTGAACTCCCTCACAAGAAATGCAAGGGACATTATCCAATGTAAAAGGAAATGATAGTAGAGGGAAGTTCCAATCGAAAGAAGCAAAAACAGTTGGAATGGCAAATACCTAAATTAATTTATTTGAAAAGTAACAGTTTAAAACAAAAATAATAAAATTTTATCATAAAGTTTTGAAGTATGTAGACGTAAAATTTATGATGATTTCCTTGCAAATTTATGACATAAAGTGGGAAATAAAATTTTATTATTATTTTTTATTTTAACTGAAACCATATAATATGAACTCTAAGGAGACTGTGATAAGTTATGCGTACATATTGTTTATCCTATAGCAAGTCTTAAAAATAATCAATTGAAGATTGCTTTAAAAAAGAAATTAAAACATAATGCTAAAATATTTGCTTAATCAAAATGAAGTCAAGAAATGAGAAATGAAGTGAAAATGATGAATGTGAAACCTAGAAGACAAATGGAAAAATGTTTACCTAAAACACAGCCATACAAATAATTACATCAAGTGTAAGTGGGCTAAACAGTTCACTTAAAGGGCAGAGATTGTCAGATATTAAAAGGCAAGAACCAGTTATTTGCTGTCTACAAGAAACTCACTTTAAATACAGCGACATGGGTAGATTGAAAGCAAAAGGTTGGAAAACTATTTCTCATACAAATAGTAAGGATAAGAAAGCTGGTTTGTCTATATTAATATCAGACAAAGTAGACTTCAGGACAAGAAGTATTACCAGAGAGGAAGAGACATTTCATAATGACATAATGGTTAATTCACGAGGAAGATGTAACCACCCTAAATATGTATACCACTAATAAATAGCTTCAAAATACATGAAGCAGGAGTTGACAAAACCAAAGCAAACAATAGACAAATCTGCAATCATAGTTTCAAACAAATTTGCAATCAGCAACTCTGACTGAAAAATCAGCAGTGATGTGTGCATTGATGTGGTTGAATCTATTAACATTATAAAGAGTATAAGAAACCAGACACAGAAGCATAGATACTATATGTTTTCATTTATATGATGTTCAAGAATAGACAAAACAAATTCATGGTGAGAGAACTCAGAATGGTCATTGACTTTAGTGTTTTGGTGTCTAACTGGGAATGGGCACCAGAGGACTATCTGGGGTGATGGAAATGTTTTGCATTTGATTGCAGTGTTAGTTACAGGTCTGTACACATTGAACAAAACTCTTTAAATCTGTATGAGCCTAAGGCCTGTGCATTGCTCTGCATGTCCTTTCTATCTCAGTTTTAAAAAAATAATAACCTTAAAAAAATAGTACTCCAAAGTAGAGGTCAGCAAACTCTGGCCCAGGGACACAATCTGCTCCACCACCTGTTTTTGTAAATAAAATAGTATTTGCATGCTGTCATACTGATTTTTCTGCATATTGTCGTTGACTGCTTTTGTTGGCTAGAATACTGATTATCTGAACCTTTTGAGAAAAAGTTTGCTAGCCCCTGCTCTTGAGTCATTGTTTAATTGCTGGTTCTGAAACCCACCCTCAGAGATTCTGATCCAGAACTTCCGGAGCAGAAGGCAGAAAAGCTACAATCTAGTCTATTTCCCAGATGATTCTCAAGTAGAAGAAATCTGGTCAACCAGGGGTGCAGAATTGCTTCTTTCAAGATTCTTCATAGCAACATGTAGCTACCCTCTTTGACCATAAAGACATTTTACCGACTCATCTAATTGAATCATGCCGGAGTTATAAAAGCCCATTTCCTCCCCACTAGGCTTCCATGGGAAGTGAGAAAATTCCTTTTTATCATAGTTATGCAATCATCCTTCATAAATGTGGAGAGACTCACATGTGCTGCTGTCTTTAACACATTCTCCTGCCACTCTCTGGCTCTCTGTGGGCGGCCGTTTGAGAGGTTAAAGATAGGATGAAGGAAAAATTCACAAATCTCTTTCCATGCACGTCTGGCGTATAATGACACTTAAGAAGCTTTACTTAAGACTGATCAGGCTTCGTGATGATTTGAGCTTGCTCTTTAATTAGTTTTTAGGAGCATATATTGTTTAGTATGATTATTTTATTTTGCCACATAGAAGCCTAACATGCTTTAGTTCACAAAGGAGTCAGATATACTTTATACCAGTTTTTAACCACCAATTGAGGAAGAAGAAAATGACTTACTGCCCTGGAAACTTTTTCCCCATGAGTGGTTTGTAACTTTAAGATTTAAATGATTATGGGAGATATTTTTGGCAGAAATACATAAGTGATCAGTAGATATTTCATTTACTCTTCTCTGTTTTCAGCACCTTGCAGTTAGGGGAAATCTCCCTAAAATGCACGACTTCTCTGTTCTTTTTTCTTCCATAGAAGTATGTGTTCAGCTGTGAGCAGTGGCTCTTGCCTGTAATCCCAGCACTTTGGGAGGCTGAGGTGGGAGAATCGCTTAAGCCCAGAAGGTCGAGGCTGCAGTAAGCTGGGATCGTGCCACTGCACTCCAGCTTGGGTGACAGAGTGAGACCCTGTCTTAAAAAAAGAAACATGTTCAGATGCAGTTACACAGGAATGAAGTGAAGCAACTTGAAGAACTAGTTTTATCTGAGCAGGAAATTAATATTTGCTGTGTTCATTCACTGAGGTTTTAGGGTTATTGTTACTGTAGCATGGTCTCCTCTCTCCCTACTAGCACAGTGCTCATTGGTGTAGATTCAGTTACTCACTGGGGGAAAACAGCCCATGAATACATGTGAACATAGGATACATGTGCCATTTCAAATAAACGAAAGTAGCATGGACTATAAGTTAATAGGGGAAGGACTATGTATTTGGGAAGAGAAAGTTAAATCTTTTTCTTCAACTATATAAACATAAATTATAGTTGGTTCAAAACCCAACACATATATGCATGGATATAAACATGAGCACACTAATACATATTATATGACCTAGACAATAAAAAAACTATTGTTTTCCAAAAAGTCTCTGCTGTACATTTTATTGTGTGGTTTTTTTTTGAGAGAGTGCCTCAAAAATGCAAATTATTAGAATCCATGTCATTTAAATATATATTATTTGAGTCAGGCATAGTAGATCATGCCTATAATCTCAGCCCTTTGGGAAGCTGAGGCTAGCGGGTTGCTTGAGCCTAGGAGTTTGAGACCACCTTGGACAACATAGTGAGATCTCATCTCTACCAAAAAAAGATTAGTCAGGCGTAGTCACAGCTACTTGAGAGACTGAGGCAGAAGGCTCACCTGAGCCTAGCATGTTGAGACTGCAGTGAGTGATTATCATGCTGCTGTACTCCAGCCTGGGCAAAAGAGTGAGATCCAAACTAAAAAAACCTGAAGTAATCTTGTGTAAATGAATGCCATGTTAGGG